>NW_006408614.1:4087342-4122128 GCF_000296735.1 Chrysochloris asiatica | reverse complement strand
AGATGAGTGAGTGCCTCCAGTGCCACCTCACATTGTTGACAGATTTCAATTTTTATTCCATCAATTTCTGGTGCCTTGCTCTTTGCCAATTCCTTCAATGTACCTTGGACTTCCTCCTTCAGTATCATTGGCTCTTGATAGTATACCTCTTGAAACAGGTGAACATCAACCATTTCCTTTTGGTACAGTAAATGATAAGTAGGTGTATTTGTATATGTATTTGTATATGTATTTGCATATGTATTTGTATATATATTTGCGTGCATGCAAGGAACCCTGGTGGCACAGTGGTGACCCTTTTGGTTTGAACTTTCTTTGTGTGAAGAAAGGACCCGGTGATCTGCTCCTGTAAAGACTTCACCCCCCACCACTGTCACCGAGTCGGTTCCGATTCACAGCAACCCTCCAGAGGGCTTCCAAACCTGTCAATCTTTACAGAAGCAGAAAGCCTCATCTTTCTCCCAGGGAGCAGCTGGGGCATTTGAACTGCTGGCTCCTACAGAGCCACCAGGGAGATGACAGTCGAGGAAATCCATGGAGTGGCTCTGGCACATGGGGTTACTAGGCGTCAAAGTCTCCTGGAAGGCAGCAGGTTTGATGTCGCCATGTGTGCGAATGTGTTAGTGTATGTGGGTTTGAGTCTCTCTGTAAGTGTGTGTGTGTGTGTATGTGTATAAAACTTCAAATTACAATACGTTCTCTGAAGGAAGAAAACACATTCACGTTTCTCTAACAGTAAATACCCTGAACCAGGCTGGGAATCGGACAAGGCGTCCCCGCTCTGGAGGACACATGGCTAGTGAGGGGAGGAATGAGGAGGGGAGACGAGGCTGAAGCCTGGCAGGTACCGGGGACATGTCGGGGGATGACCTGCGCAGAGGTCAGCTTAGACAGTGCAGGACCTTCTTGGCCCTGCTGAAATGGTTGGCTTTTAACTTCAAAGCTAAGTAAGGGAGGGGTGGACAACGAGGTCAGAGTTGTGTTTTCCAGAGAGAAGGAGAGAAATCCCTGGGAGACGCAGGGTGGTCCCGGCGAGCAGGGGCTGGCATGCGGGGTGGAGAGAGGGGTCCACTGGAGAGCTTTGGAGAGGCAGAGAGGCCAGGCTGTGCTGAGGCGTCTGATACTGGTGACAGGGCAGGTGGCCAGTCCACGCTCTGCAGTGGGAATGCTTCTGGGTAGAGATGGGCAGCACAAGCAAACTCTCTGCTGTGGAGTTGACACTGACTCATCACGACCTTGTAGGACAGAGAACTGCCCCCTAGGGTTCTAAGATGGCACACAACAAGCCAACGTTTATGGAAGTGGTCACCAGAGCATTTTTCCCAGACCACCAACAGAATCAGAACTTCAACCAGCCGTCTGATTGCACACACCCCACCTTGCCAGCAATCTAGGACTTGGTGGTGGTCTGGACCTAAAGTTTAGGAGACAGGGTCCTCCTTGAGTCAGGGATCACACTGACCGTTCTCTGGTTTTGACAAAAGGGAAAGGCTTGCTTTTTGTCGTCACCAGAGGGAATGGCAGGCTTGGAAGAAAAGCTCAAATTTGGTTGGGGCTACTGATCTTGAGGCCCTGAGAGATACCCTAGTGGAGAGGACAATGGCTACTGAAGTTTTCACCAAGTGTCATCTGGGGAGAAGTTGGAAGTTTTCAGGTGGTAGCAAGATGGTACCTGAAGCCTCGGGAATGGGCGTCTAGAGTGGAATGGGGATCTGGGCTAGAATCCAGAGAAACATCTATGTTTAAGAGCTGGGCAAAGGAGACTGAGAAGACCTCCGAGTTCTGAGACAGGGCTTCAGAGACACCAAGGGGGCAACATGCCTCAAGGGGGGTCAGTCAGCAGTGTTAGACCCTCCCAAGAGGCCAACTGAGAGAAGGAACATGCATTCCAAGTGTCCACTGGATTGATAACAAGGACTGAGTGGGAGCTGTGGGGTGGAGGTCAGGGTGTAAAGGGGTGAAAGGTGAGCAGGAGGAGAGAAAGTGGGAGCAGCCCCCTCAGCAAGTTAGACTGTGGCGGGGACTAGGTAGGCCTGGAGGCAACGGATGAGACAGGGTAACACTATAGGATGGATGGACGGAGAATGCATTTTAAGAGGACAGGGCCGTCTTTAAACGCTGATGGGAAGGAGGCACTTGCGAGGAAGATGCCAGAGAAAGAGAACTGAAGAGTCAAGGTCTCCGAAAAGACAGACAGACTGCAAAGCCTTCCTCTGCAGCAGCAGGGTGGGTGGGGTTCACAGATAAATCTGCAGACTTGGCAGGTGGGGGTGGGCTGAATGTTCCAGTCTGAGTTTTGTTCTTTTCTGAGAATTAAGAGGCCAAATTATCTGCAAAGAATGGAGGGGTTGGTGGGGGAAGGAATGGAAGTTTGAGGAAAGTGATGAAGGTTTGAAATTGCTTCTCTGACCAGGGAAACGTCTGGGGACTGCCAGGGTCCATGTGAGCCACTGGGCTGGAGTTCTTGGAGCAACCAGCTGCCCAGCTGTGGATTTTTTCCAGCAACCGAGACATCGGCATGAGGAAAGTTAGAATGGTCCAAAGCCGAGCATTTGCCAAGAAGGTTTGAGGGAAGGATAATGAGGCAAAGGAATGGAGATAGGATACTGGCAACAATGACCGAAGTGAAAGACCAGAGAATCCAGGGAAATAGGAAGGAAATCACATGGAAGGGACTGGCTGGAAGAAAACACAAGGGTCTTGGGGGAGCTAGTATTTATTGAGCTATTCTGCTGTCACCCCTGCAAGGTTGGTTCTCATTCTGACTTCACAAGGACTTGAAGCGTACTCTGCAGAATAAGTGGCAGACGTGAAGTGTGGTCTGTGCTGCCACTGGGCCTTCGAGGCCAAGGAGAGGAATTGTGAGGACCTCTGGCTGAGAGAGGTGGAGGGACTGAAGGCTGGGGTCACAGAGTAGGCTGTGACTGACCTAGGTGTGGACCATCAGTCACAAGTCCAAAGGGAAGTCAGGGAAAGGAGAGTTGGGGGTAGGGTTACCCAGCAAGAGGCTGTGCTGTCTTCCACAGAAACCAAACTACAGTGTATGCTCTCCAGGTCATGTGGTGGGGTGTGTGTGTGTGTGTCCACTCTGTGCCAGATTCAACGCATGAGTAAATGAGTCCACCTGCCCCTGCAGCAGACACGAGTGCACACCTGTTCTTCTGCCAATGAGATCCTAAGGAGCCCTGGTACTGCTGGAGGAGTAACACTGAACTGTTACCTCCAAGGTCATGGGTTTGAGTCCCCCAGTGGCTCTGTGGAGAAAGATGAGGGGTTCTGCTTCTGTGAAGATGTAGAGCCTCAGAAACCCTACACAGGGTCATGATGGGTTGTAACCAACTTGATGGCACCCAATAACGATGACATCCTAAGGAGGCTCGGTGACACTGTCGCGAAGCACTGGACTGTTAACCACAATATCAGCAGTTCAAAGCCATCAGTCGCTCCTTGGGAGAAAGATGAGGCTTTCTGCTCCCTTGAAGATTGACAACCTCGGAACCTCTGTACAGTGTTGCTATGAGCTGGAATTGAGTTGATGGTAGTAGGTAATGATACTCTAGTTTCATTCAGCCATCTACCCCCTTATCAGTCAGGAGGGACCAGTCGCAGGAGAAGGATATCATGTTTGGTAAGGTGGAGGGTCAGAGAAAAAGAGGAAGACCCCCAACGAGATGGATTGGCCATGTAGCAGCATCGATGGACTCAAGTGTGGCAACAGTAGTGAGGTTGGCCCAGGATAGGGCAGTGTTTCGTTCTGCTGTGCATAAGGTCGCTATGGACCAGTACCGACTCGATGACACCTAACAACAACAACAACAACCCCCTTATCCCAGTTTAGGGGCTCCAGGAGTGCACCAACTCAATCTCCAGCTCTAGGGATGGGCCAAACCGACCTAAGGCGACCCATATGCCTTTCCATCACTGGCCAGCACCTCAAGGCAGTCAGTGCATGGCAACTCCTGGTTCTAGGAACTGGTGTAGGAATGGACGTGTGGCCCACGTGAGGACAATGAGAAGTGAGGGATGTTTGCTGAGTGCTTCTAGACTAACTAGCCTGCTCCCACACTGTGAAGGAAGCCAACTCTGAGGGAGCAGGATCTGAAGACCTGCCATCCAAAGTTCTTCTGTCCCTGCCCACCATCCTTCTCCAGGGCCCCATGCAGAGTACGGCTGCCACTCCCTTGGCTTTGTGCTCGAACTCACTCTCCAGAGTGTGGCTGAACTGCCTTTCTGAAACACCAATCTGATGACATCTCTTTCAAGTACCTTTGACGGCTTCCTTCTGTCTGTATATTGGAAACCTAAGGATGATCGGACGGAGGTCCAGGCTCTCTGGAGGCTTGTTGCTCACAAGAACACATCCTGTGTAAGAGGTATATGAGGTGGGTATGCACTTGGGGGGACCTCAGGTGCCGAGACTTAAAGGAGAAACAGAGTCCGCACACACATGGATCATGCCCACACATCCATGCTTCTGTGCCCTTCCCGGTGATTGCTGCTTCCCCGAGAACCCTTTCTGTTTGTCCTGCATCCTCTGGCTTTCTCTCTCTGGCAGAGATTCTACCTGGGCTTCACTCCTCTTCAGGTAGCTGTTGGCAGCCTTCTCCCTCCAGTGAGGAGTCCCAGGGCCCAGGGGTCAGCGGCAGTATCAGTAGGTGATGAGCAGCTTCAGGACTGTCCATAGCAGGTTCCTGATGTATGCCACTGAGCTGACCCTCAGGGAAGAGATTCAGAGCACCCTGTTTACCCATTACCAACCAACTGCTCCGGCCATGTCCTTAGAGGCACAGAATTGCACTCCTACAGACTTCAGGGTCCCTGGGCATGGATTAATGATACAGTCACCCAGTTCCATCCTGCGTCTTTGATTCCTCCACTCAGGGTACCCTCTTTATGACCACCATCGATAGGCCAGGTCCTGCCAGGAAGAAGCAGGCTTACTGGCAGTAGATATGCCAAGGTGCCAACTCTCACCATGGCCTGCAGGGGCCCACCTGCGAGTGGATTGGCCCGGAAAGTCGGCCTGTGAGAATGGTAGCCACTCTGAGGCGTCACTAGGTCTCAGCGTTCCCTTCAGATGCTGTGGCCACGTCAAACATAAGAGCTGCTGCTGGCCTACCTTCTCCCTGGAAAACAGGCTTCCCTGAGGGGGCAGTTTCCAACTGGGTGGCGAGGGAGGAGCAAAGAGGTCAAGCGGCAGTGGAAAGCTGTTGGCATTGCAGGCTACCCCTAATGGAGATGGGAAGCAGTGAACCAAGTCTAGTTAGGGACAAAGGTTCCCAGGTGGTACAAATGGATGGACTGCTAACCTAAAGGGCCATCTCAACACACCCAGTGGTGCTGCAGAAGAAAGGTCTGGCAATCCACACCCATGAAGACTACAGCCAAGAAAACCCCATGGGGCAGTTCTAATCTGTACCACATGGGGGCACCAAGAGTCGGAACTGACTAGACAGAAACTGACAACTACAGTTAGGGGCGAGGTTTTCATCTGGACAAAAGTCCCCTTTTCTTTGATGGGCCCAGGTCGAGGGATCAGGAGGGCATGCTTTGGACAGGTGACTTCTGCAGGGATCCTCTAATCCAGGCTCCTGCTCCCATGTGGGTCAACGAAGGGACTAGGACCCTCAGGCCAGAGTCCTTTCCTGTATCTGTGGGCATGCTGGGTACAGGCCTACTGTGGTAGTTGGGATGCTCTGGCCTCTGTGGGTGAGGGGCAGGCCTCCCTGATTTGACCTTGGAAGGACAAGAGGTGAGTTCAAATGTTCAGTGGTCCCAGGTCTTGTCCACAACAGATCCTAGAGATGCGCTGCCCTGGGCACCAAGAATGACAGCTCATGACTGTGGGAGCCTTCTTGGGAAAGACACTCCAGGGCATCTCAGGGGAAGAGTGAATGTGCCCAGCTAAGCAGATGCGGATCGTTGGGTCCTGTGCAACTATTACAAGAGATGGGATTTTACTTTTGACTTCCAGCCTTGTGCAGTAGTTGGGCCAGACCACCCCTCCCACAAGAACAAGCTAAAAGGGTGAAGGGGCAGGAAGCGCGCCTGCCGGGAGCTCCCTGGTCTCGAAAGCACATCAGCCTCCCTCCCTCCTAGGCCTTCCAAACCGCAACTTGACCTGATGTCCCACACTCCACTCCACTCCACTCCACTGTGAGAGAAGGCACAGTTCAGGGCGCCTGCGGTCTTTGGAAACCAACGTTTCTTCCTGGCCTGACCTTCTTGGAAGGGCAAGGAGGGAGTTAAAACGCTTATGTGTCCCAGGTTTTGTCCACAAGAGATCTCAGAGTTGGACTTCGCCCTGACGGGTGGTCGGGTCTTCTGGGTGGGGTACTGCAGCGATGGGCGGGGCCCCTGGGAGAGGTGGCTCCTAGAAATTGCCTATTACTTCTCTGGCCAGGGCTGCTCTAGTTCAAACCAACAAGGGTTCTCCTGGAGGCCTGGGAGCTTGCTTCAATCTGCTAGCTATTAGGGCCAAGGTTCAAACGCAGGTCAAAAAGACCAGCTTGGGAAGCCTCCAGTCTCTCTATAGCTGACTCTTCCCCTTGCAGGGAGTCCAACTCTTCCTGAAGCTAAAAGGTGGCGAGTCCCACCAGGGATCACTCAGCCCGGGCATGTCCTTCAGGGCATGCTTAAGGGGTGCAGGGAAGTGACCTCTACCAGGGTTTTGTAACGGCAAAATCTTATTAGAAGGAAATCTTCAGGTTCTCAGAGTTGATCTTGAGTTTTTTTTTTCTTTAGTTTTCATTGTTTAGTTTGGATTTCCTCAGTATTGTTCCCTTTTTTCCATCTCCTCTTTGCTTTCTTTTATGAGACAAAGATGCTGTGGACTCCACTCTGACTTGGTTAACAACGACTCTATAGCAATGTATTAAATTTCTTTCTCCTAAGTCCACTGAAGTCTTTTTGGACTTGGAGAGAGCTTTTTAAGAAAGAACTTGCTCATTCAGCAGGATTTGCCTCCCCACCCCAAGCTCCGGTTCTGACCTGGAAAAAATCAGAGAGAGAAAGAGCAAGAGAGTCCCGCAGTCCTGACGTTCAACCTCACAAACCACAAGAAAGCGCTCTCCTCCAGTAACGTACTCACGGAGATTTTTGGCACCTTGGTCTTTCAAGAAAAATACATCCATCTGCTGGCATAGGGACCCATCAAACTAAATCTTGTTCGGCAAGGAGTTCCCGATTCATTAGTGTTGGATAGCCTCTGGTGAGGCTGGCCGTTTCCACTGGGTGACGCCTCCCTGAATGCTGTCTCTAAGCCGTGATCACAGCTGTGTTTTCACTTAAGGCCACTTCTTCTGACTCCATGGCACCTAGTTCCAGGGGCTCATTGGAGTTTCATTAAGGTTGAAAATGGCAGGACAAAGATTTGTCAACGCTGAAGTTTCTCTGGTCAGCCCATTGGGAAACCTAAGCAGCGTTATTACTAATTCCTCCTCGGTTTGCCTCGGTCAACTGCCAGGCCCAGGAGAGAAGAGCCTGGGAGCAGATCTGCTGTCTACCTGCTGTGCTTCCTCCTCTCCCAAGGGCGACTTCATGCTCGCCTGCCAGCTCAGGGACACAGAGAGATGCTCAGTACTGCCCACCCTACGGTTGGGACCATGCCAGCCCCGCTCACTCACCATCCCAGGCCTCGGGCGGCACAACTGGAATCCTCTGGTTGCAGCTTCACTGAAAGGCCCGACCTGGTCACTGGGCTACTCTGTTGTCCCTCAGGTTCTCAGCAAAATGACAATTAGCACAAGTACATGGCATGGGCCACCAGCCTCAAGAAGGGGAGAAGCCATCTGCTCTTCCTCGAGGCTGGAACCTTCTTGAAGGTTTTCAGGGTCCCCAGAGGATGACCATATGGGACAGTTACAAGATCATAACCTCTGCTGCCCTGGGTCTGGCTTAGCACTTTGGGGGTATCAGGTGTGCATCAGAAACTGCCTGCGTGGAAGATCTCAGCGTGTCCTGGGACTGAAGGAGGTGAAAGGAGAGTTACCGACACAGACGATATGCACTGCCTTACCTGCAGACTTGCCTTCCTCAAGCTGTGTTTTAACAACATCCTTCAATTTCCCTCAGTTTGTCTGAAGAACTAGCCTGAGAGAATCTTTCTCCATTTACCCTAAAAAGTGTCCACTCTAACATGTATGGAATCTGTACATAGACCAAGAGGCAGTCGTTAGAACAGAACTGAATGGTTTAAAATCAGGAAAGGTGTGTGCTATGGTTGTAGCCTTTCATCACATTTATTCAGTCTGAATGCTGAGCAAATAAACTGAGAAGCTGGTTTATGTGAAGAAGAACACGACATCAGGATTGGAGGAAGACTCATTAACAACTTATGATATAGAGATGATACAACTTTACTTGCTGAAAGTGAAGAGGACTTAAAATACTTACTGATGAAGATCAAAGACTACAGACATCTGTATGGATTGTACCCCAATGTAAAGACAACAAAACTCCTCACCCCTGACCCAGCAAATGACGTGATGATAAATGGGGAAAAGACTGAAGTTGTCAAAGACTCTGCAGTTTGCTCCAATTCACATCAATGCTTACGGAAGCAGCAGTCAAGAAATCAAAAGAAGGGTTACATTAGGCAAATCTGCTGCAAAAGACCCCTTTAAAAGGTTCAATCAAATGCAAAGATATTACCCTAGGACCACCAAATGGAGAAGAGCACAAGCAGAATGTGGGACTCTATCCAGAGAGGCAGAGACACCAGAGATGGGGGCATGGAGAGAGGGAGCAGCTGAGGATTCTAGATTCATGGGAAGAGAGGGAAAGGGTGCTGGCGGCTAGGAGGCAGGCTTGCAGACGGTGCCCTTTGAACGTTTAAATGATTATATATTCCTGAGTGTTTTTGTGTTTACCCCTCCCCTCCCCCACCAAAAACACACACAAAAAGAACAAAGGGGATGGAAGCAAGTACTGTTGGATGATGATGTACGGAGGAGATTGTAATCATTAAAAGAAATGAATGATGGTAAAGCCGTTGTTCTCCCGTGTAAACTATCACTCAGTTCACAATAAAAACTTAAAAAAAAATTTACTAATGAGATGCCAACAACAAACTGATATAACAACACAATTGTCAAAAAAACCAAAGACAACTCCCAAATACGACTGGGGTCTCAGTTGCACAAGACCCTTGAATTTTAAGCAGTTCTTGTAACCGGATCACTAAGGACAGCCCATTCCACCCAAATGGAATGTAAAGGGTTAAGGGTTCAAATGTTTGACTCTGGTAAAACCAAATTCAATCTATGCCAACAGACAAGATGTACTAACCATTTTGGCAAACTTCCATTCAACACAGCTTTTTGCATAATACTTTTCTCCTCTTCAAATAAGTGCCAATGTTGTGACTACCTAATTTGCATCCCAAGTAAGAGATAATATGGATTTGCGGAAACTAGTTATAGATTATACAGCAAATAATTTAATTTTGAATCTGAAGTTTGTCCTTGAATGTGATGACTGGAGTGAAATATAAAATCTTCAGGGTAAACTACAATGTATTTTTTATCAGCATCTGAAATTGGAGCAAGCACAATGTATTTTACTTCAAACAAAATACTGTCCTAATTATTAAATAAAAATGATTCATACACAGACAAAAAAAAAAAAAAGCAAAGATATCAGTTTGAAGAGTAAGGTTTGCCTGACGCAAGCCATGGTATTTTCAATCGCCTCGTAGGCATATGAACGTTGGATAGGGACTAAGGAAGACCACATGAGAATCGAAGCATTTGCATTATGGTGTTGGCGAAAAATACCGAAAGTACCGTGGACTGCCGGAAAAACAAAACCAATTTGTCTTGGAAGAAATATAGCCAGAATGCTCCTTAGAAGTGAGGATTGTGACTTTGTCTGTTGTACTTTGGACATATTATCGGGAGGGACCAGTCCCTGGAGAAGGACAACATGCCTGGAAAAGTGGAAGGTCAGAGAAAAAGAGGAAAACCCCCAATGAGATGGACGGACACAGTGGCAGTAGCAATGGGCTCAAATGTGACAAGAATTGTGAGGATGGCAGTGTTTTGTTCTGTTGTGTATAGGGTCACGATGAGTTGGAACCAACTTGATAGCACCTAACAACAACAACAACAACAACAACAACAACACATATACTGTCTTCAATACCCTGAGAGCCCTGGTGGTATAGTGGGTTAAGTACTGGGCAGCTAAATGAAAGGTTGGTGGTTCGAAATACAGTCACTCTACAGGAAAGACATGATGGTCTGCTCTGGAAAGATTTACAGCCTCAAAAATCCTAACCTGTCCTGTAGGGTGGCGATGAGTCAAAACCAACTCCATGGCAGTGGGTTTAGTTTGATTTTGGTCCCCAGCGTCCAGCCTCATGTGAGAATCTTCTTTTAATGTTAGGAAAATAGCTCCTGAGTTTCAATAGGGTTCATTTAAAGAAATAACTTTACAAAATCTACCCCTTCCCAAAGCAGGACAAGTTCTGCCTTCTGTCATTGGAAGTCAGACAACATGAGTCTGCGTGGGAACAGAGTGCACCCTTGTAAAGGTCACATTTCTGCCTCCTTGCTTGGTTCAAGGGAGCCCTGGTAGCACAGTGCTTAAAGCACATGGCTGTCAACCCAAAGGTGAGTGGTTTGAACGCAGCAGCTGCTCTGTAAAGATTCACAGCTTGGAAACACTACAGTACGGCAGCTCTACTGTGTCCTATAGAGTCCTTACAGGTTTGGTTGCTTGGTTTTGATTTTCTGACTTAAATTTCTATTGTATTTACCTCATTGTGTGTTTCCTTCATTGTAAGCCTTCTCAAAAACCATTTTGGAAATAGATGAGGTCTAAGTAAATAAAATACAGGTCTAAGTAAATAAAATATAAGTCAAGCATAGATAAAAATATGCCATCCAGGCAATTTCAAACATGGCCTGATTAAGAAATGGTCAGTCAGCTCATGGAAAAAAGAAAACGGGACACTTCCCCACAACCCACCGAGCCAGTGATCAAGCTGGCGCCAGTTCTGAATCAACAAAAAAGAACAGAACCATCTTCCAGGGAATTGGCCTCCATCTCCAGGGCCCTGAGGCGTCAGGAATTACATAACGCCAAGCCATGCCAGCAGCTCTGCTGTCTCTGCTATCTCCGGTTCTGGGTGGTAGTAGGGTTCTGATGGCCTCAGATGCTCTACCTGTGTTGTGGAGCCGAGTTCCTCCTCCAAGTTGTTCCTGGTGGCTTGGTTTATGGGAGACTGTGACACAGCTTTTTTAAGGCTTCTCGAAAGAAAGCACCCATGAGAAGCCACTGCCACATCTGCTGATGGAGAGAAGCTCTGAGGGTTTCAGGAGCACAAGGCTCTTGCTTTTAGATGTTTACACGAGAAACAAACGGAAGTGAAGGGTCCTCTTGAGAGCATGAGGCTGAGTCTTCAGGACCCAAGAGCAGCTATCAAAGTTCAGGCCTTGATTACAAGTCAATGCCGCTGCCTTCCACTGACAGCTTCCAGGACAAAATCCCCCCTCATCTTAGGTCCTTCTTGGTCTGGGGACAGCCAATCAGGTCCTGCCTCCTGGTCCTGCCCTTCCCCACCTGGCTTCATCCTCCGGTCAATGGGCTGAGCAACACCTCCCAACTGAAGAATCATTGTCCACCATCATCCATTCAGTCACAAAATGCCCACTGGCCTGACAACACTTCATGGCCTTCTCAGAACCACCTGAAAAAGGGAAACCAAGAGGCCCCTCCCTGGTCACCTGAGCATCCTATTCTCATCCAAGTGTCTTAACAGTATTTCCTCTGAAGAACAATCTATCAATCTAATATAAGAGGACTTCAAAAAGTTCAAGAAAAAATGACGTTCTCTTTTAACTCCATTTTTCCATGAACTTTTTGTACAGACCATCCTAACAATGATCAACACAAGTCTCCCTCTGAACATGAGGGTGTTGTGAAATTCTACAGGAGGCACAAGAAGAGATTTACAGTTAAAATGAAATGCAAACAACAAATGGAAAATGGCTGGTGGACGGTATCAGGGTCCAGTGAGAAGGAAAACAAACAGACTGTCTATTTACTGCGTTGTTGTTGTTGTTGTTAAGTGCCGTGGAGTCAGTTCCAACTCACAACGATCCTGTATAGGGTTTCTGAGGAGTGGCTGGTGAGCTTGAACCACCAACATTGTGGTTCAGAGTGACCTTGCTAGCTGAAAAATCAGCTCTGGTGAGAGTCCTTGAATCATTTTCACACAATTGAAAATCATTGATGCTAGACAAAAGGATACAATTTAAAAAGAGACGCTTCCTAAGAACCTTAGGAGCCTGTGTTTATCAAACAGAAAGTGGAGCTCTCTGGGGTTCCACTATGGAAACTCAGGTGGCACCAGGGGCTGGTTCCCCGAGGCAGGAGGGACCTCAGGTACCTGCTAGTCTAACCCTCCTCGGCATTCCTGAGAGTTTACGCTTTTGCTTGGACTCTCCCACCTGGGACAGAGGCCTTACTCCATCATGAAGGAACTTATTATTGTGGGCGGTCCTTCCTATGAAAAACCACCAGTGCCAGGGGGCAGCACAGATGAAAGTGGAGGGTACACTGCCTCTCTGGGCTGTCTGGTTTTGAATCCTGGCTTTACTTCCGATGAGTTACTTTCTGTCTTTGTGCTTCAGTTTCCTCCTCTGTAAAATGGGGAGATTAACAGTACCCGCCTCGAGGGGGTGGTGGTGAAAACTGAATGAGGAAGAATCTATGAGAACAGTGCCTGGCTATACCAAGCAGGATAAGCACTGTAAAGGTCAGCAGTTCAAGCCCACCAGTCACTCTCAGAAACCCTATACAGGGTCGTTATGAGTCAGAATCAACTTGATGACATAAAACAACATTATTATTATACATTGGTTGGTTGGTTATGTGCTGTGGAGTCGGTTCCGACTCATAGCGACCCTGTACAGGGTTTCCGAGGTTGTAAATCTTTACGGGAGCAGAAAGCCTCATCTTTCTCCGGCGGAACAGCTGGTAGTTTCGAACCATTGACCTTGCGGTTCACAGCCCGATTTGTAACCACTATGCTACCAGATACATTGTAGCATAATAATTGGAGCCCTGGTGGTGCAGTGGTTAAAGCAGCTTGGCCACTAACTAGCAGGCCAGCAGTTTGAACCCATCAGCTGCCCTGCGGAAGAAAGATGAGGCAGCCTGCTTCTGTAAAGCTCTACTACCTCGGAAACCCCATGGAGCAGTGCTATACTGCTGAGTAGGACTCAGCCTGATGATTTGAAGCTGAGTCTGAGATGACACACGCCGATAGGAACCCACTCTTTTTGAAGGCTCACAACACGAGGGTCCAGATTCTGGAAGCCACGCCTCCCCTGCCGGGCTGCATTGGGGTTCAGGAGCCGTGCTTCATGCTGACCGCAGGCCTCGCTTGCACACACCGTACTTAGGGTGGCCGTGCTGACCCTGATGTCGCCCCTGGGGCCCA
The DNA here is from genome assembly GCF_000296735.1 of Chrysochloris asiatica. Taxonomy (NCBI): domain Eukaryota; kingdom Metazoa; phylum Chordata; class Mammalia; order Afrosoricida; family Chrysochloridae; genus Chrysochloris; species Chrysochloris asiatica. Next base: position 4,108,678 of record NW_006408614.1, on the reverse strand, counting down.
TGGAGCCTCGGTGGCCCCAGTTGAGCAGTAGTCTGGGAGGCCCTGCAGGCTGGCAGGTGGGCCTCGGTGGGGAGGCTGCCTAACAGCTCTGTACAAACAACACTGACCCAGTGCCATGGGCTCAGAGCGACCCTGTGTAGGGCTTCTGAGGCTACAGATCTTTCCAGAAAGCCTCATCTTTCTCCTGTGGGTTTGAACTACCGACTTTATGGATAGCAGTCTAGTGCTTATCCTACAGTGCCACCAGGGATCCAGCAACAACGCAGCTGCTAATCTCTGCTGGGGAAAGAGTGCAGCCACAGTGAGCCATGAGGATGTGGCTGGGGGCTGGCTGTGATAGGGAAACAGTTGCTCCCAGGCTCTGAGTGGAACAAGCTCTTCAGTCTCCCAATGGAACATGGATTTACTGAACTACATCCCCTCCCACCTGGATCATAAGGTCCCAAAAAGACTCTCCACCTGAGCATTCTAAAAGATCCTTTCGAAGAGATAAAGGGCTGCTGCAATATGCAGCAGGAGTGCTGTTGTTAACGTTAAGTACCACTGAGTTGGTTCTGACTCGTTAACGACCTTGTTTAGGGTTTCTGAGGAGCAGCTGGTGGTCTTGAACCACTGACCTTGCAGTCAGCAGTCCAGTGCTTGATCACTCTCTAGCAACACACCAGGACTCCAAGCAGCAGGAATAACAGGCTCCACATTCAACCAGTTGGCATGTCCGGTATGGGTATGTTGTTGTTGTTAAGTGCCATCGGGTCGGTTCCGACCCATAGCGACCCTGTACAGGGTTTATGGGTATAGGTGTTATTATTACTCCCGTTTAAAAGGTGAGGAAATGGGGCTTATTGAGGTTAAGTAGCCTGCCTGACCAAATCAGGTCACATGAGGGAAAGTCAAAAAGTACTGCTAAAATAGCAATGACACCTTTATTAAAAAAAAAATAAAAGTCAAAGGGCAAAGTTATTGTTTCTCAACAAAATCCTCCCCATCTAGGTCGATACGCTTTTGAAGGTGGGATTTCCATCTCCCTAACCCTTCTCTCTGAGGAGCTCTGGTAGCGTAGTGGTTAGGAATCGGGCTGTGAACCTCAAGGTCAGCAGTTCGAAACTACCAGCTGTTCCGTGGGAGAAAGATGAGGCTTTCTGCTCCCGTAAAGATTTACAGCCTCGGAAACCCTGTACTGGGGTCGCTACGAGTCGGAACTGACTCCACGGCACATAACAACAACAACAACCCTTCTCTCTGGTAGTGTAGTGGTTACCAGTTGGGCTGCTAACCTCAAGGTGAACAGTTCGAAACTACACGGGAGAAAGATGAGGCTTTCTGTTCCCGTAAAGATTTATAGCCTCAGGATTACTATGAGTCGGAACTGACTCCACGGCATACCACCACCATCATCCCTTCTCTGGAGTCCTGGTGTGGTGCTGCAGGATAATGCACTGGACCACAAGGTCAGTTTGAACTGCAAGGTCAGCAGTTCAAATCCACCAGCCGCTCCTTGGAAACCCTATACAGGGTCGCTATGAGTCAGAACTGACTTGATGGCACTTAACAACAACCACCACCACCCTTCTCTGAAGAATTCTGCACTCTTCAATCAACACCATGTCAAAAGAGCATTCTGACATCCTCAAGGGACTCAAATCATGTTCCTTTTCAATGTCTTTTGAGTTCTGGAAACAAGCAAGAACAGCTCTTCCTTCCCTCCAACAGTGAACCAGTACATTGTCGTGATGGAAAAAATTCCTTGGCACAACTCTCCTTGACCTTATTCTTGCCAAACTGGTTTTCAATTTTCTTAAACCTTCTTCCTAATAAGTCCCTATGATCGTCCTGTGTCCTTCAGAATATCTATCAAGATTATCCCTTTGGGATCCCCCCAAAACAAGACATTAAAACCTGAGGGGACCTCTGTGCCTTGAATGGAACTGGCCCAGCAGATGCCCTTGGAAGCCAGTGTTTTGATAGGACTTTGCTCTGGACTGTACTGGTAAATCTAAAATTCGTCCCTGGCTGGTTCTCATTTGTTCCATAAAATAGCCTTCACTAGCTTCGATCTTGCCTGAAAGACTGATCATCGTACCGTGGTTTTGGCATACATCAAGCTGAAAGCCTAGATGTTCGCTTAAATTGAAAATGCTGAATCATGTGGGAGCCCAGCTCCGTTAGCTGTAGCATTAATGATAATTCTCAGTCTTCTTCCACCGTTCCTGGCCTTCAGCCACACTTCATTTATTCATCGAGGTTCATGGTCTTTCTTCTCTTGGCTCATCTTTGAGGTCTTCCCGACCTTCCTCAAAACACTTGGTCCATCTAAAAACTGTTCTTTTATGTGAAGTAGCTTTCTTGTAAATTTTCTGCAAAGCTTCAGTGATTTTGGAAGATGTCCACTTGAGTTTTGTTAAAAATTTGATAGGAGCTCTAACCTCAAATCAATTTGTTTTCCTGGCGTCAAAATAATACTTCTTCTTGTTTTTTTGAAGGCACCCTAAGGAGACTAAGACAAGTGTATTACTGAGAGAAATTATCTGCAGCCATCTGCTGATCACAGAGACACATTAAAATTAATTAAAAATAAAAAAAATCAACTCATACATGTATGCACTGGAACCCTAGTACCAACACTTTTGACTTACTCTCACATGTGAATCAGACCCAGAAATGGAACCCAAGCCCATCCAAACTTGCATTTCCCAGTAGGCCACACTTGCCGCTGCATCTCTCCATAAACAGGGTATTGTGTTGGAGGCCTGAGGCCCCAACAACCTACCTCTTTCCTCCTCCAGATGCCTCTAGACAGAGGGCAGCAAATGGCATTCAGGGTGCCAGCCTCCCTCAAGGCTCACTGGCCCAGGCACCTACAGAGAACAAGCGGGGCCTCTTTTGCCCATCTGAAACTGGACAACGAGTCTGAATCCTCGCTTCAGGTGGGGTGCTGGGATGGAGGAAGTAGATTCCTGACTAGGCCTGCCAGGAGCCGTCTCTGGCTAGCAGACCTGAGGGGCTAGGTGGGCTGACCAAGAGAACCAATGAGAGGAGAGCTAAGTTGGCATCGCCCTTGCAAGTCAATGAACCTGCCCCTCACTCAGCTCTATGGTAAAGCGCCCAGAATTAGAACCAAGGGCTGGTCACTCTCAGGTGTAGGGGGGATGTGGGAGCACAACAGGCTCAGAGAAGACACACGAGTCAGCTTGTAGAAACACTGGCTAGCAGGAATAAAGAGAATGCAAAGGAACAGGAACAGAAACTACAATGAATCCAGCAGCTACTATCATGCTATTGAAATGAATGGACGAGAGATTCAGACAGGCAATTCCTAGGACTAAGTGGGGAAACCCTACCTGTGGCTTTCTGTAAAAGGTTCCTCCTGGAGGTCACGTTTTCCATCCAGGAGCGGACACTTGTCAAGCATTGTCTCAGTGTGACTTCACACAAAGGCAAGAGGCAATAGCCCTGCTACCCTGGGAGAGACTAAGTCACATGGGCTAATACGACAGGATCCCAGAGGAGGAGACGGGGCAGTGGGCCTGCGTGGGGCCTGGGATACCTGTGGTGAGTACGGTGGATGGTGAGGATGTGACAGACAGACAGATGGAGAGGTTCCAGGGGATGGGAAGCAGCCCTGCAGCTTGACTAGAGCAGAGCCCACCAGTCATGGTCAAAACTGTGCCCCCAGCACCAACCAGCAACGCAGCAGATGAAGAAACAGTCAAAGTCCATGGGTACATGCGAGACTGGCTTGGCACGGAGTGGAGGACAGAGGTGGGGATCAGACAAAGCTGTAGTACTGATGGTACCAACTATGGTCCGGATCTGCTGCCGGCTTCCTAGGCTCTCTCACCAGATCTCACAACCACTTCCAGGGAAGGTGCTGCCACCCATCCTGCTGCTGGGCACAAGGGGCTCACAGAGCTAGCTGGCCCCCAACTCTCAGCTCGGTGCTGTCCCATAAGACCAGCCAGTCACGGAAACGTGGACCCCAGTGAGTCGTGGTGGGTATCAAGCAGTCCCTGAGATGAGCCCCAGCCTTTTCCTAAGCACAGTGCTGGCGCCAACCCCCTCCATGAAGTAAAACAAACAAACAAAATCAGCTTTGGGGTTAAGTATGAAATAATCATATAGATTCCACCAAACTACAACCAAACCCGCTGTGCTGTGAAGTCAATTCTGACTCCTAGGGACCCTGTACAACAGCATAGAACTGCTCCCCACAGGGCTTCTGAGGCTGTAAATGTTAATGGGAACAGATGCCTCGTCTTTCTCTTGTGAAGCGGCTGGTGGTTGGAACCACCAACCTTCAGTTAGCCTAATGCTTAACCCACTGTGCCCAAAAGCTGCAAAGACAGTCCAGTGAGATCGGTGTACCCGTCATCCTAGGTCCAGCAACGGTTATGACTTATATGACGGTAGCTGAGTACCAAACCCAGGGACGTGACCTCGGCACACATGGGGGCAGAGTTCTGTGCCATTTCATCACATGCACTGTCACATGTCACCTGCACCGCAATGAAGACATTCTGCTCCGTCACCAGGGAGAGCTCCCTCGGGCCAGCCCCTCTCCCCCGCCATTCCTGGCTCCCAGAGACCATGAGTCTGTTCTCTCTGTCAAGCATGTCATCATTTTGAGGATGTTATTTCTTGAAATGAATCATATTTTCAAAGAGTCCCTGAAGTAGCTGAAGACTAGGCTGGGTCTACATTGTAGACCTGTGGACTGTGAAACCACAATGTCGACAACCCACCAAGAGCAATGAACAGTTAAGGAGGCCAAGAAATACTTCCCTCCTGGTTCTTGCACCTCTAGCTTTACGGTGCTTGACTAGACCTTAGCCCCCAAGTCTCAGTTTCCTGATCTGTAAAAATGGGATTAAATGAGGCAACATGTGAAAGTACTTGGCAAATGGTGTGTAAGCACAATAAATTCTATTCGTTTGTTATTTTTAATAACCAGCCAAGGAACCCTCTGCGTCTCTTTACTGTGCTTGCAGACAACTAAGAAAGCCCTTAAATGACCCCAGGTTCTTCTTCCCGCTGCTTCCCAAAACACTACTTAGGAAAGAACCGGTGGACTTTCAAAAGGCATTTCTAACAGGCATCATTATGCACATGGCTCATGAGAACAAATGGCCCCTCTGCGGACCAGACTCACCAGGGCGCCTGGATTCCGAAAGTGGGGTAAACGGCCAAGTGCTCTGTTCAGCACGGCAGCTCTGAGTGCTGGTGGGGTGTGTCGGGAGACCCCCAGTGGCGCAGCGTGCACAGCGAGGGGGCCGGTGCCCAGGAGAGGCTGGGTCAGACGTGTGATTGGATTAGGAGCTGCATGGGTACCTCACAATGCTCAGCATCACTCAAGGCGGGGTGTGTGGACGAGGACAATGGCCCACACTGGCCGCAAGGTCACCTTGACTATGATTAGCTATGGAAATGTGAAAAAAAATCTCCCCCAAATCACCCCTGCACAGACTCCATTATAGAGCGGTGAGTGCACTCAACTTGGAGCCTTTGAGTGGCTGGGAATCCAGCACAAATGGCGGCTCCATCTGATCTGAAGCAATGTGCCCGAGGCCCATTGAAAAGGGGACAAAAACGGGCATTCAGGCTCCTTCGTGATTTATTGAAAGTGGCATTGTCTGGGCCTCTGCATGGCACCAGCAGGGGTGGGACCGGGGGTGCTCCTCATGATGGCGGGGTCACCCCTGTGTCTCCTGTTCCCTTGGACTTTTCCACTCCCCTGGCCGGCATTCATACACTCCATCTTCCTCCTTTGAAGTTACAGAATGAGGCCTCATCCATCACTGACATGCTGGATTTCAAAAGGGCTGGGAGAGAAGTCACTCTCTTTATTACAACTGAGAAGGGCTCAGCCGGGAAGAGCTCCGAGGAGGGAAGGGAGCCAGCGAGAGGAGACTGAACGATGGCTGCCTGGCACCGGTTCCATGCCAAGCGAGCGGGAAGCCCTCCTTTGGCATCTTGGCTCCTGGTTGGGAAGCGGGAGGCACATAGGCTTTCATGGCACTGCACGCTGCCCCTACATGCCTCTGTGTGCTCACCACAGCCTCTTGGCCGATACTTGGCATTGCTTTCCTTGTCCTGCTTACTGTGCTTTAGAAGGTACTGGGGTCCTGATGCTTCCAGTGAGTGATTTTGGGTGAGCATCCTTAAATGGATGACCTCAAAGCACTTCCGAGTTCAAAGGGTCCCAGACTGATGCCTGTTCTTCCTCCCAGGGCTGTGTGGGTGGGGCTCTCTTAAGAGGTACCATATCCCTCTAGCTGCCCATGTCAGAAGTCTAGGGGTACCCTAAATGCTTCTGCCTCCCCATGTTAGCTCTAGGCCCGTGGCGGTTATCACAGCTGTCTAATGACTTCCCTGATGTCCACCTCGGCTCAGCTTAGTCTCTACAGTGCTGCCAGAAAGGTTTTCCTAAAGCCCCAGCCCCAGCCCCCTGCTCACACGTGAAAGGCTGCAAAGGCGCCAAGGTGAATTCAAGAAAACATGCACGTTTCAAGTCCGAACAAACAAGGCTCTCTAAGACTGCCCTGGTGACGTCTCTGATGTCATCTCCCACTACCACGGAGGGCCCTTCCTAAGACACAGTCTTCAACACCGCCTACCCAGAACAAGAATCTCCTCCCAGCAGTGGACACAGGGCCACCCGTCAGCGCTGATCTTGGAATCCCCTGGCTGCAGTACATTTTCCCATGGATGAAAGATGGCAGGCCTCTAGCTAACTTGGCTGACGGTGGCCATTTCACAGATTTCTATCGAACATTAGCCGTACATCCTTCACAGGCAAGTGATCCTTGGCCTCTCCCCACACCAGGCTCTCTTCCCACCACACTCCACGCCAGCTGCGCGGAAGACCCAAACCCAGTGGCAGTCCAAACTAGTAAGCTGTCTTGTTGACCCTAATATTTCAAATCCTCTTGGTTGTGAGATTAAAGCATGATCGGATGAGTCATCGACATGGGTAATTGCGTGTAATCGGCAAAATCCTGCCTTTGGTGCGACTCACCATCCGACTGTGGGCAGCAATCAGGAAGACTCATCTACAAGTTCCAGAGGTTTGTCTCTGCTCACTCAGTTCCCTCTTTCTGAATGATGAAATCTTCACTTTTATACTGTCTTAACCCACAGAGGCCTGGTATCTGTTTAAAAGTTGTTCCTGGGGCACTTCTGGTGCACACACCTCCTTTCCATACGGCCCTGGAAGGTTCTGTGCCTGGCAGAGCTCCCCAGGACCAGATCTGCTCAGGTGTGTCTGGCTCTGTTACTGGAGTTCATTTTCAAAAGAAACGTCTGGGTTTAGGAACTGGCTGATTAAGAAGAAAGGGAGTAGATAGGTCTATGGGGGAGGTGGCAGACACCACCACTAGGAAGGTCAGCTCATCATGGAAGGGTCAATCATTCAAAATCCAAACATTCACCTGAGGACAGAGTTGAGAAGGGATGGGAAGGAGGGTGGAATGTAATTCGGACCCACAGGGAGGAAGTGGGGCAGCTGGTGCTGCAAGGAGCAACTGAGATGACACAAAGCAGGTGATTTGTGGGACATAAAGCTGATGACCTTGTCTGTAGACCTTCACTCAATTCACACTAGAAAGTTTTTTTTTTTTTTTAAAAAGGGAGACTCCTGAAATGATAAACTTCCAGAAGAAAACACACAGAATAATTTTTGTGACTTTGGATTAGTCAAAGATTTCCAAGATACAATCACAAAATCATGAGCCAAAAGAGAGAGAACATGATCACTGAACTTCATCAAAATGAAACACTTTTGCTCTTGGATAGATCATGAAAAGAGAAATGAAGAGACAAGGCACAGACCAGGAGAAAATATCAGCAAAGCACGTATCTGATAGGGGACTTGTCTCTAAAAATACATATAAAAACTCTGAAAACTCAGTATTAATAGAGCAAGTAACTCAATTTTAAAAATGGGCAAAAACCATGAAGAGACTCTTCATCCAAGAAGATAAACAGGCAGCAAATATGCACACAGAAAAAAACAGGTTATTAGGGAACTGCAAAGTAAATCTCAATCAACCACCACTGCATACCTATTAGAATGAGAAATAAACAGAACAAAACAAAACCCCGACAGCACCAAGTGCTGGCTAGCACACAAACTAACTAAACCTCTCCTCCATGGCTGGTGGGGATGCAGAACAGTACAGCCCGCGGAATACAGTGGGCATTTTCTTAAAAAGTCCAGTACAGGTAGTCCCCAAGGTACAAGTGAGATCTGTTCCTAACTGTGCCTTAGAATTTATAGATCATTCACAATAGCCATATAAGCTCTGGATTAGTCTTATTTCAGTGGAGGAAAAGGCTTGAAGTTTTTTCAGTGATTTAAAGGCTGCAAGAGCAGCAAGTGACGGTAAAGGTGATGAAGGCTGTGCTGAGAGTTGGGGCTGGTTCAATCATTTCAAAGGGAGGGTGAATTCACTAAGGTTAAAGGGCAAGTAGGAACTGTCCTCAGTATGTTCATGACCCTGGGTCTGCCTGCATACATTGACCATCATGACATCATGACCCCGCTACCCCTCTTTACTTGAGACATTTACTCAAGTAACATGAAAGCTTGCAGTCATATGAGACCTGTATGCAAATGTTGACAGTAGCCTTGTTCCAATGCCGACTCATAGGGCCCCTGAGTAGAGTTTCTAAGGCTGTTGGTCTTTATGGGAGCAGAAAGCCTCCTCTTTCTCCCAAGGAGCGGCTGGTGGATTCAAACTGCTGACTTCGCAGTTAGCAGCCCAACGAATTACCCACTATGCTACTAGGGATCCATAGTTCAAACAAGGGGAGGCGAGATCTCAAAAAATTTATAGAACAATTCCATGATCTTTCAATTCCATTTCTCCATGGTCTTTTTGAAACTCTCCTGTAAATGCCCACAGATGAAAACAACCTGGCAAGTAGGCAGACTGTGTCTCACCTCAACATCGGACTATTACGCTGCAGAAAAAGGGAATGAACCGTCCATCCACACAATAGTACACACTATGCTTAGTGAGATCGCGGCGCAAAAGGCTACAAAAACAGCACGATTCTGTTTGCATGACAGTCTGGAAAAGGCAAAACTAGAGGGAAAGAGGTCTGAATAATAGCTGTGAGGGGCTGAGGAGTTTCCTGGAGTGAAGGTGGGCTCTACCTCCGACCGTGGTGGTGGAGAGCTCACAGAACTACAAAGCTTGGATGTACACTAGCCCTCCGTTGGTGTGGCGCTGCAAGATAATGCACCAGACCACAAGGTGGGTTTGAGCTGCAAGGCTGGTGGTAGGAAACCCACTCCTCGGAAAGCCACAGACAGGGTCGCTATGAGTTGGAACCAAATGACTTGACTCCACTTAACAGCACCAACAGGAAAGAGTGATCCTGGCTAGCAGCGGCTGGCCAGGCTAGGGCTGAAGATGCAGGCGATTCTAGTGCGGTACAGAAAGAGAACTGAGCTGGTCATGCCCAGACTGTAAAAGAAAGGCAAGTAGAAATGTCAAGCAGATTCCATTTCCAACGTATGACACTAATGAGATGAAATAACAGATTCTCCATTTTGTGAGAGGCAGTGGCAATTCTCTACTGTCCCCTGCCACGAAAGTCGCAATTACTCGAACCTTCTGGGAAAAATCACTGACTGTATCAAAGCCTCTAAAATGTACCTGCTTCAGGATACTTAGGAAAAAACTGGTATTATTAGGGGGTGAGTTGTTGTTGTTGTTAGGTGCCATGGAGTTGGTACTGACTCATAGCGACCCTATGCACAACAAAATGAAACACTGCCTAGTCTTTGGCCAACCTCACAATTATTGCCACGCTTGAGCCCATTGATGCTGCCATTTTGACAATCCATCTCACTGGGGGTCTTCCTCTTTTTCTCTGACCCTCCACCTCACCAAACATGATATCCTTCTCCAGCGACTGGTCCCCCCTGACAATCTGTCTGAAGTATGAGAGATGAAGTTTGGCCATCCTGGCCTCCAAGGAGCACTCTGGCTGTACTTCTTCCAACACAGATCTGTTGGTTCTTTCAATATTCTCCTCCAACACTATAACTCAAAAGCATCAATTCTTCTATGGTCTTCCTTATTCACTGTCCAGCTTTCACATGCATATGAGGTTATTGAAAATAGCATGGCTTGGTGATAGCTATTTTCTGTTTATATGCTAATTGATACATTTTAATAAAATAAACATGTATAGTCCTGGTGTGGTGCTGTGGTTTGAACCACAAAGTCGGCAGTTCAGGCTTATCAGCCGCTCTTCAGAAACCCTTACAGGGTTGCTATGGGATGGCACTTAACAATGCCAACCTTTCTCATAAAAGAATCAATAAAAGAGATGGAAAAAAAAATCACAAGAAAGCAAATTTCCTTCAGCTAAATAATTGTAAGAATCTATTCCCAATAGAAGAACCCAACATGGCTTTTGAATCCTGTGTACACACTGCAGCGCTATTTCTAACGGCAGAAACCGCAAACAACCCAGCGGCAAGGGCCGCAGTTCGGGTAGCCCCAAGCATCTCATTGCTTCACCACTGGGCTCTGTCACAGAGAAAACCAGCAGCCACTGGGCTGATTCTGACCCAGGGCGACATCCAATGCTGCAGATTACAACTGCTCCCCAGGGTTTTCAGGCTGAGATCTTCTGCAAGCAGATCACCCAGCTTTTCTTCAGAGGTGTCTGAGTGGTTAGCTGGACGCTTAAACATTCGCATCACCACAGGACTCCCGTTACACAGAAAGTACACCGTGAATGTTCACTGACTTGAAGCTGGTGGCACTAGAGAGTCTGAGGCTGGGGGTGGCCGAGAGCAGAAGCATATACAACAAAGGAGGTCAGAACCAGGTCTCTGGGTCAGTGGGCAAGATCTCCACAGGGACCACAAAGGAGCTCTCAGCAACAAGGCGTCAACAGTCCAGGCAAGGAAGATAAACACCCAGGTGGGTCTGGGAAAGAGTTCTGCTGGAGTTGGGAAGTGCAGGCAGTGTGGCTAGGGAGGTGGCCGGGCTGGGAACTCCGCTGACCAAAGCTTGCAAGAAAAGTTAAGTCCCAACACTTGATTGGGGCAGAGGGCAAGAGGTTGGAAGGGGAGCATCCCTCATCACTAACAGAATGAATGTGATTGTAGTTGTTGCCTTTCCCGGGGCAGGGTGGCCAGCAGGTATTCTAGAAGACTGTTATTCGCTAGCAAATTCTCTTGTCGCAGCGACTGCCAAGGTAATGCTGCTGAACAGATGAGAAAACCTGCCGGGCTTCCCTCCCCGGGCTGATGCTCTGCTACTCTGGCACCTTTCCTTTACCCTGCTGGTGGTGGTGGTGTGCCATGGTGTCAGTCCTGACTCATAGCGACCCTGTATAGGGTTTCTAAGGCTGTAAATCTCTATGGGAGCAGAAAGCCTCAACCTTCTCCAGATGAACGGCTGATAGTTTCAAACTGCTGACCCTGAGGTTAGCAGCCCGACTTGTAACCCCTACACTAGCACAGCTTCTATCTTTACCTTTGTTGTTGTTGTGAAGTGCTGTTGAGTCAATTCTGACCCATAGTGACTCTGTATAGGGTTTCCAAGGACCTTGCAGTTCAAACAACTTTGCAATCTGACGCATTAGCCCACAGCGCCTCACCAGGCCTTGGGAGCTCACAGTTCAAGGGGCGATGAATGAACTTCTCAGTATTTTCAACTCTTCTGGTATTTCCTTAACAGCAAATTGTCCATTTTCATTTGTTTTTGCAGGAGGGAACTCTGAAAACAGAATGACCCTGTTTCTAGCTGATTTTCAAAGTGACTCTGTCAGACCACAACTAGTGTTCTTATATACAACACAACAAACCACTTCTTCCACTCAGGTGACCTAAACATGCCCTTCGGCCTTTATTTGCGGACCCTGTTTTATTTGGGTCTCTCTCGCTCCTCCAGGAGAACACACTCTGCTTTGCTTTGAGGTGGGGACTTTGAGACTGGAACCATGTTCTAATTCTTTTTTTTTTTTTTTTGGTCCCCAAGACCTTGCGTAATACTTTGTACCTGCTGTTGTTGTTGTTAGGTGCCTCTGAGTCTATTTCTGATTCATGGTGACCCCATGGGGGTTTCCTAGCTACAGCCTTAGCAGCAGATCCCCCAGGTCTGTCTTTCTCCCAAGAAGCCACTAGGAGGGTTTGAATCACCAACCTCTTGGGTTAACATCTGAATACCTAACCACTGTTTGATCAGGGTTCCTCCTTAGTACCAGGTATATATATTTAAAAAATAATAAAAAGAGTATGTGATGTTAAAGATAATCACAAAGAATCTGCTATAATTACAGTTTTAAAGCTCTTAAATTTTCTTTGGGTTTAAAATGTGTCTGCCATATGTCACTCAAGAGTAGCAGCAATATTTGGAAACCAAGCAGGCTGTGGGCAGCATTATCACTGTCTGACAATATAGGGATTCCTTGAGAATGTCTTCAAATCGTACTGTGGACAGTGTCCTCGGGCACCAGGGACCCAAGAGGTGATGCCCAGATAGCTGTCACCAGTTCTCAGTCACATGTGTAAGGTGACGTCTCCTGCTGCTTTTAGGATCTTCCACCACGCTAAGACTCCTGGGTGAGAAAGAACAAATAGTAAAGGACTGACTTTCTACACAGCTATTTCTCAAGGACACAGGCAGGGAAGAGAGTGATGGGAACAAAGATGACAAAGCCATGAAGGAGGGTGCCAGGCCCCAGAGGAGAGGTAGGGAAGGAGGTCTGTGCTGTCTGGAGAAGGCTCTCAGAGGAAGTGCAGTGGGGGGATCAGAAGTATGTGGAGGGTGGGAAGGAGGAGTGAAGTGCGGGGCTGGTGGGAAGCAGGGGATGACGGTGGGCCTGTCTTCAGAGCCAGGTGGTGTGTGGAAATGATGTGGCAACCCGATTCTCACAGTCCGGGCTGAGATGAAATCAAATGAGAAAACGAAGACACATCCAATCGTTTTCCACGAAGCTCAACCGCATCAACAGAAAAGGCTGCGCCATGGCTCTTGGCTGTGTTGGTGTGAAAATGTCTTAATTTCTGAAATAATGGTGACTATAATTTGTAGCTGGCATTTTTAGAAAATGTCTTAGCAACGAGTAATCCCATGTCTTCTCACAAAAATATTTTGGAAATCTTAGCACATTTTGGGGAACTGGGTCTGGTACAGAGTTTAGGAAGAGCTCTGGAAACACCAAAAGGCTAACTCAACTGGGCGTGCCCCAAGAGCCAGTCATGGTTGAAATCTACACATCAGCTGCAAGGGCTCACTTTGCCAACGCAGGTTTTACTAACGTCAGAGAATTCCATGTCTCTTATGTAGCTGCTTGGCCCACAGTCCAGTGACGTGGGATGTGACATGGGGGCAGGGTGGGGATGTCCTGTGAATGAAAACGGGGTGAGGGGGTTCCAAGTGCTTCCTGTTCCTGAATACAATGCCCCAAAAGGCAGGGTTCTCCAGGGAGAGGAACCAAACAGTGCGGTCTGTGAAGGCCCATAACTGAGATGACTGCCCGGCTCGGCCCATGGAACTTTCTTCTGGATCATCTTGTTGGTGGGCAAACCCTTGGTGTCCCTTTACTGCCGCAGAAAGGCTGTGGACTTCAGTTTGAGTCATCCAGACACCTGTTCAATTCAAACTGTGATGATAGTTAGCTTCCTTCCTCAGAAAGCCTACCCTCAACCATTGAAAGCAAAATCGATCTGGACCTTAATTCTGCAGACGGCGCACTGGGCGAGCCCACCTTGTACGTCATCCCAGTCACAGGGGCTCACCCCAAGGGAATCCTTATGAGAGGGGGGCTGGGCTGGACAGCGAGATATCTGACAAATGGAGCGGCTTTTTGACAGGAGTAGCATCCTGGGGTCCCTGGACCTCCCCCGGGCTGGAGAGCCCTTGCTCCCAGGCTCCCCCCAGGGGGCCTAGCACAGCCTCAGGGTTCAGTGGTGAATCCAGAAAGGTTCAGGGAGCCTCAGAAGTGCTGCCAGCCCCTGGGGTGCTGAGGATTCCTGGCTCCTCACACCTGTCCAGGCAGCTCCACCTTGAGAAGGCCTTGGTATGTATCTTGTTCTAAACCCAGAAAGCTCTGGCAGGTAATTAAACATCTAACCTCAAGGCAGGGGCCTCCCTGATATATCCCGTGTGCTAATTCTCTTATGTAAGCGCGCCTCTCTTCTCGAGCTACCACCCCGTCTCTCAGAGTCCACCCATGATCATCTTTCTGAAAAGACTAATATGTATGGAGATGCTGCCGTGGACTTTACGCCAATTCATGCCAACCCCACGTGTGTGAGAAGAACCACTCCACTCGGTTTCGCTAGTTCTTTTCTTCTGCGGCACTGCTGGGCAGGTTTGAAATGCCAACCTGCTGTTGGTGTTGTTAGGTATAGTAGAGCCAGCTCTGGCTCAGAGCAGCCTGTGTACAACAGAACAAAGCACTGCCCGGTCCTGAGCCACCTTCACAATTGCTGGGTGTGAGCCCACTGCTGGAGTCACTGTGCTAACCCAGCTCGTTGAGGGGCTTCCTCTTTGTCTCTGACCCTCCACTTGACCAAGCACGATGTGCTTCTCTAGGGACTGGTCCCTACTGATAATACGTCCAAAGTACATGAGACAGTCTTGCCATGCTGGCTTCTAAGGAGCAGTTTGTCTGTACTTCTTCCAACACAGATTGGTTTGTTGTTCTGGTGGTTCAGGAGACATTCAATATTCTTTGCTAACAACACAATTCAAATGCATTGGTTCTTCTCTGGCCTCGTTTATTCATTGTCCAGCTTTCACATGTATATGAAGTGACTGGAAACACCATGGCTTGGGTCAGGTGCACTGTAGTCCTCAAAGGGACATCTTTGCTCCTGAGCACTTAAAGAGGTCTTTTGTAGCACCACCTAGAGAACCTGAATTGCATGCTTTAAGGCAAACTTGGTGTAGGGACAGAGACACAAAGATGCAGGGAACTCACAGTTTTAGGAAGGAAAACAAGAAGCCAGTTTGTCCTTCTTCTATTGCCTGAGATGCCTTCATAGAACCATGAGCAGTATTTGTAACAACAGAAACTCAAGAAATATCCACTCAGTGAAGGGCTGGAGATCATGTCTAAGTCTGTGTCTTAACAACTTCCAGAATAATATTACCCATATACCTTCTGATTTTGGGAAATCCTGAGTAAATGGCTACATTACATGCCTAAAGGAAGAACAAGTACAAAAAGCATTCAGGGCATTAATAAGAAGCCACTCAGCAAAATCTGATGCTTAATGATATATATTAGGGTTTATGTGAATGTTAACAAGCCACAAAGAATGATCAGTTCCCATACGTGACTGTAATTAGTATGCTACATATACAACCAAAGGAAATCAGTGGCTCAGTGGTTAAGCACTGGATTGCTAACTGAAAGGTCTGTGGCTCGAACCCACCAGCTGCTCTGAGGAAGAGATGAGGCCGTCTGCTCCTGTGAAGATGGCACTCTTGGAAACCCTAGAGGGCAGTTCTACTCAGTCCTACAAGCTCTCTGTGACTTGGAATGGACTTGACAGCAATTGAGTTTTACACAAACAGGTCAAGGTTTCAGTCTGTCTCCTGATCCTGCTGTACGGCGCATCAATATAGATTGTTTTCCCTGATCCCTAGGAAACTCAAATGCAGTAACATAACTAAATCAGTCTCTCTCCCCCATGACTGGGAATTCCTGGGCTGTGTTCTCCCTGAGCCCGGGGCTGCAGCTGCTCCCGGCTCCACTCTCTTCCAGAGAGGCAGCCCGAGATGACAGGGGCTGAGGGGGCTGGGTGGCTGGCTCCAGGGAGTACAGATTTGTGCTTAGGAATTTACTTCATACATGGGATGGATATATGTAAACGGAGACTTTGCTAAATATGATTATGATGACACTGGTAAAAACCAGGAGAAGTCTGGCAGGCTACTTACTACAGTGATTCTAGAATTAGTCCCATGGCTGAGGTCATGGGGTTGTCAGTGTTTAAAAGGAAGAAACCCTGGACTATCAAGTCTTCCTGTACATTTAGCGCTGCCCGAAACAGAAGTGTAGCAATTCTTATGGTGGTGGTGAGTATACAGGGCGAGTCTATTCTCTTTAGTCCTGATTCAATTGGATTTCCTTTATTATTCACATCAGGCCAACCCCAACAATGCCTGAAAGCCCTTATGCACGGGAGCTAAGAGGAACAGTGGATGCTCTCTGAAGATCTGAAAATGCAACTGGATAGCTCTCAGCACCATTTCAAATACAATGGGGTTCCTTGAAGGACCCTAAAGAGGGAAGTGAGAATGTAGTTTGGGGCCAGTTACTCCCTCCTTTCAAACTTCAGCAAGAGGCTCCTGCTTCCCACCACCTCCCTCAGTCATTTTGAATTTTAGGACCCTTCAAAGCTTTTGTTTTTATAATAGGCAATGCGTTGGGGGAAAGGCTATCATGTAGCACACTGAACTCTCTGTAGAAAAGTTCTCATGAAACAAGATGAATAAAAGATGAAACAAGAATCTACGACCACAATCACTTGGACTTGACCTAGATACCTCTGAGAGATACTGACAGACAGACTAGGCAAGCATAGAACTCCGGACAGGCAGTTTCATCTTACTAAACACAAAACCAAACCTCGTGCTTTTCAGTTGGTTCTGACTCACAGTGACCCTACAGACAGAGGAGAACTCTACCCCTTTGGGTTTCTGAGACTACAAATCTTTACAACAGCAGACAGCCTCATCTTTCTCCTGAGGAGTAGCTGGTGGGTTTGAACTGCTGACATTGTAGTTAGCAGCCTGATGCATAACCCACTCCGCCACCAGAGTCCCTCAGTTCCATCCTAGGCATTTTTATCCAGATTGATAAATCTTTCTGGAAGGGAGGAGGGTGGCAAGATGTTTCATTATTTTTAACTATGCCCATAACCCTGACTCTACCACCGCAATCCTAGACTGTCTTTTGGGGCTCAGGTCACAAATTCATGACTGGACATGACAGGGTACTACTATTTACAGTGGCCAATGATCCGAACCTAAAAAGCCACAGTTGGGGAGTAGTTAAATGTTTGAGTACATTCATGTTACAGAATATGACATAGGCATTTGAATGGTCCAGAAGAATATTTTAAAGACATAGGAAAAAACTATGCTAATAGTATTAAAGAACAGAATAGAAATGTTCTTTCTATGGGTTATATTAACCACTCCTCCCTTCGGCAGTGAAGTGGGAAGAGGGAGCTCTGTAAGGAATTCATATACCAAAATATTAACAGTGGTTATTTCTGGAAGAAGGGATTATAGGTGACTTTTGAGTTCTTCATAGTCTTAGACTCCTAAGCTTCCTAACATGACACAATATGGCTTTTATAATTTGAAATACAGCTTCAGCTCTCATGGAGGAAGAGGGGTAAGAACAGGGCAGGAGGCAGTGTTATATGCAGTGACTTTGACCCTCTGTCGATCTCAGTCCAGAGCCTCCCTGGGAGAGCTCCCTCCTTACACAGCAAATGACCACTGGGATGCTGTGGGTTCCAGATTGTTCCTCTAGCTCAGTCCACTGGCCTCCAGATCACTCTATCCCATATCTTCACCTGTTCCCTGTTCAGCTGGCCCCTCAAACTCAACAGACCCTAAATGAAGCCATCATCTTTGCCTCAGCCCTCCTCCCCCCTACAGTGTCCTCTGGCTCAGCATCTGGAACGAAGTCAACCCACGTGCTTAGGCGGGAAACTTGAGACCCTGAGTCTTTGGACCTCGCTCAGAGTGCATTATAAGCTTTCTTAGTGTCCCTTTCTCTCCTGTCCTGAAATCTGCTCTTGCTCCCATGGTCTCCTCAGTTTAAACCAGTAAGACCAGTTGCCATCTAGTTGATTCCCACTCATGGAGACCTTGTATGTATCAGAGTAGAACCATGCTCCAGAGGGTACTCAATGGCTGATGGGTTTGGAAGTAGATCACCAGGTTTGTATCCTGAAGAGCCTCTGAGTGGACTTGAACTTCCAGCCTTTTGACTAGTAGCCAAATGCATAACCATTAGTGCCCAACAAATATAATACTATACAAAAAATAAATGACAGAACTCTATTTATAAAAAAAAATAAATAACGAGAATGCTCATTTCTCATAACGGAGAGAAATGTCTGGTTCCATAAAACATATTGGTACATTCAGTAATGGGTGTGGGATGTGGTAGGCAACTTCTTCAGCAGTCTGTGCCATGAATGAAGCCCCCTTCGGTGGCATTTTACACAATGGCAGGGTCAGCATTTCTGAGTCTCCGCAAGTGGTTCTGGGAAATGGCGGGCGGGAAGGAGGGCATGGAGACCTGTCTGGGAAGACTCAGCGAGAGCTTGCAGAGGTGGGAAACTGGGACCATGGCTCTTTCTGCTTCAGGCTAATTCAGGCCTGTAAATGGGCAAGGGAACTGGTGCTCAACAAATTCACCTCTCTCCTACCAGCCTCCAATTGGGACTGCTAAGCATGATACTAATCAAAGGAATCATTTACTTAATTGCATGAAACCACCCCGAGAGCTAACTCAGCACAAGTGTTCTTGACACAACTCAGACCCTCCAGCCCCGTGATGAGAAGCTGCTGGAAGCTCACTGGGTAACGAAGCGGAACTTTCTGATGACCATTTGCGAGGGACCTGCAGACTCTGGCCCACGGGCCAAATCTATGCCACTGCCTGCTTCTCTGTGGTCCATGAGCCAGAAAGGATTTTACACGTTTAAATGGTTGGAAAACAGGAATATTTCAAAGGAAATCTTCAAAAGAAGAATACTAATTTGGGACATGTGAAAGACAAAAACGATGAAGGCGAAGGAAGGCACTAGGAGGAGTAGGAAGGGGCGCTGAAAACATTTCGTGGAAAAATGATGTTGTCTTTTAATTCCATGTTTTCTATGAACTTTCTGGACCCCCTGCATATACGTGAAAGACAATAGAGGTAAATATTATTATATACACAACCCTACAATAACAACAATCTATGTAAGAATGGAGGCATGTACAGACATACAAGCTGGACAGGTGTAGGAGGAAGACTATACCCACTATATATCTGGTGGCATAGAGGTCACAAGTCGTCTGCTAATCTCAAGGTCAGCAGTTCGAAACTACCAGCTGTTCCGCAAGAGAAAGCTGAGGCTTTCTGTTCCCGTAAAGATTTACAGTCTCAGAAACCACATACAGGGTCACTGTGAGGTGGAACCAACTCCTTGGCACACCACCACCATCATATATACTATAAGCCTTCAGAAAGTTTGTGGAAAATGGAATTAAAAGATAACAGAATATTTTTCATAAACTTTTGAAGACCCCTCGTAGAGATTTGACATAGGATATTTCTACATATGCAGGTATATGTGCTGCAATATATCCATGACTATAATAGAGCATTGTTGTTGTTGTTGTTGTTAGGTGCCACTGAGTAGCTACCGACTCCCAGTGACCCTATGTACAGCAGAACGAAACACTGCCTGATCCTGGGCCAACCTTACAGTTGTTGCCATGCTTGAGCCCACTGATGCTGCCATTTGGCCAATCCATCCAGCTGGGGGTCTTCATCTTTTACTCTGATCCTCCACCTTACCAAACATGATATCCTTCTCCAGTGACTGGTCCCTCCTGACAATGTGTCAGAAGTATGAGAGACGAAGTTTGGCCATCCTGGCCAACAAGGAGCACTCTGGATGCACTTCTTCCAACACAGATCTGTTGGTTCTTTTGGCAGCCCATGGCATTTTCAATATTTTCCTCCAACACCGTAACTCAAAAGCATCAATTCTTCTATGGTTGTCTTATTCACTGTCCAACTTTGGCATGCATATGAGGTGACTGAAAATACCATGGCTTGTGTCAGGCACACCTTAGTCCTCAAGCTGACATCTTTGCTCTTCAACACTTTAAAAAGGTCTTGCGCAGCACATTTGCCTAATGCAATATGTCATTTGATTTCTTGACTATTGCTTCTGTGAGTGTTGATAGTTGATCCAAGAAGAATGAAGTCCTTGACAACTTCAGTCTTTTCTCCATTGATAAAAATGTTATTTATTGGTCCAGTCGTGAGGATTTTTGTTTTCTTTACACTGAGATGCAATCCATACCAAATGCTGTAGTCTTTGATCTTCATCAGTAAATATTTTAAGTCCTCTTCACTTTCAGCGAGCAAGGTTGTATCATCTGCATATCACGGGTTGTTAATAAGTCTTCCTCTAATCCTGATGCCATGTTTTTCTTCATAGAACCCAGCTTCTCGTATTATTTGCTCAGCATACAGGTTGAATAAGTATGGTGAAAGAATACAACCCTGTCGCACACCTTTCTTAATTTTAAAACATTCAGTGTTCCCATGTTCTGTTCGAACAACTGCTTCTTAATCCAGGTACAGATTCCTCATGAGCACAATTAAGTGTTTTGGAATACTCATACTTTGCAATGTTGACCATAGCTTGTCATGATCCACACAATCAAAAGCCTTTGAATAGTCCGTAAAGCACAGGTAAACATCTTTCTGACATTCTCTGCTTTCAGCCAAGATCCATCGGACATCAGCAGTGGTATCCCTTGTTCCACGGCCTCTTCTGAATCCAGCTTGAATCTCTGGAAGTTCTCTGGCAATGTATTACCTTAAGTAAAACTTTACTCGCATGGGATATCAAAGAGATTGTCCGATGATTTCCGCATTCTATTGGGTCACCTCTCTTTGGAATGGGCACAAATATGGATCTCTTCCAATCAGTTGGCCAGATATTTGTCTTCCAAATTTCTTGGCTGAGATGAGTGAGTGCCTCCTGTGCCACCTCACTTTTTTGAAAGATTTCAATTTTTATTCCATCAATTCCTGGTGCCTTGTTCTTTGCCAATTCCTTCAATGCACTTTGGACTTTCTCCTTCAGTATCATTGGCTCTTGATCATATGCTACTTCTTGAGACGGCTGAACATCAACCATTTCCTTTTGGTACAGTGACTCTGTGTATTCCTTCCATCTTCTTTTGATGCTTTCTGCATTATTCAATGATTTGCCCAGAGAACTCTTCAATAACAAAATCAAGGCTCAAATTTTTTCTTTAATTCCTCCAGCTTGATAAATGCTGAGCATGCTCTTCCTTTTTGGTTTTCTGACACCAGATCTTTGCACATTTTGTTTTAATATATGACTTTATCTTTTTGAGCTGACCGTTGAAATGATCTGTTTGGCTCTTGTACCTCCTCATTTCTTCCATTTGCTTTAGTATCTTTACTCTGGAGAGCAAGTTTCAGGGCCTCTTCTGACATCCATTTTGATCTTTTCCTTCTTTCTTGTCTTCTTAATGACTTTTTGCTTTCTTCATGTATGATGTTCTTGATGTCATCCCA
>NW_006408614.1:4045424-4087007 GCF_000296735.1 Chrysochloris asiatica | reverse complement strand
AAGGTATTTGAAATGAACAAATCATTGATTTTGTGGAATTCTGTCATGTGATCTCCAGCATCATTTCTATCACCAAGACCATATTTTCCAACTACTGAGCCTTCCTCTTTGCATTCCAATCACCAGTAATGATAAATACATCTTGATTGCATGTCTGATCAATTTCAGATTGAAGAAATTGGTAGAATTCTTCTATTTCATCCTCACTGGCTTTAGTGGTTGGTGCATAAATTTGAATAATCATGGTATTAACTGGGCTTCCCTTTAGGTATATGGATATTATCCTGTCACAGACAGCATTGTACCTCATGACTGATCTGGATATGTTCTTTTTGACAATTAATGCAACACCATTCCTCTTCAATTTGTTATTCCTGGCATAGAAAAACCATGTGGTTGTCAGATTCAAAATGGCCAATACCAGTTCATTTCAGCTCACTAATGCCTAAGATATTGATGTTTATGCGTTCCATTTCATTTTTGACAATTTCTAATTTTCCTAGATTCATACTTCCATACATTGCATGTTCTGATTATTAATGGATGTTTACAGCTGTTTCTCTTCATTTTGAGTTGTGCCCCATCAGCAAATGAAGGTCCCGCAGGCTTTTCTCCAACAGGCTTTCCTCCATTCTCATCATCATGATCAACTCTACTTTGAGGAGGCAGCTTTTCCCCAGTCACATTTTGAGTGCCTTCCAACCTGAGGGGCTCATTTTCTGGCACTGTATCTGACAGTGTTTCTCTGCTATTCATAAGGTTTTCATTGACTAAATATTCGGAAGTAGTTCGTCACTCTTTCTTCCTAGTCTGTCTTCGTCTGGAAGCTCATCTGAAACCTGTCCACCATGGGTGACCCTGCTGGTATTTAAAATACTGGTGGCATAGCTTCCAGAATCACAGTAACTCACAAGCCACCACAGTA
The DNA here is from genome assembly GCF_000296735.1 of Chrysochloris asiatica. Classification (NCBI taxonomy): domain Eukaryota; kingdom Metazoa; phylum Chordata; class Mammalia; order Afrosoricida; family Chrysochloridae; genus Chrysochloris; species Chrysochloris asiatica. Next base: position 4,086,082 of record NW_006408614.1, on the reverse strand, counting down.
CGACAAGCTGACAGACGAGTGGTGGTACTATAGCATACAGGGGGCAAAGTTAGTAAAACTTCTTAGTCATAACCAAACACCTTGAGGGAAATGAAGCACTGGGCTCAGAACCATAGTCTTGGGAACACCAAGGTCAACTGGCATAACATATTCCACAAAGACAATGCTCTAAACCTTAGTTTGGTGAGTACAGACTGGGGTCTTCAAAGATTGTGAGCAGCCACCTAAAGTGTTCAGAACAAAGAAGAGCAAAGAAAACCAGAGTCATGGAAATAATTAGTCACATGGACTAAAAGGCTGGGTGACCATCAGTCTTCAAGACTTGGAGACTGGAAGAACTAGATGGTGCCCAGCTACCACTACCGACCGCTCTGACAGGGGTCACATTAGAAAGTTCTAGATGTTGTTGTTTGGTGCCGTTGGATAGGTTCTGACTCATAGTGACCCTATGAACAACAGAAAGAAACACTACCCAGTCCTGTGCCATCTTCATAATTATTATTATGCCTGAGCCCATGGCTGCTGCCACTATGCCAATCCATCTTGGTGGGAGTCTTCCTATTTTTTGCTGACCGTCCATTTTTACCAAGCATGATGTCCTACTCTCCTGATAACATGTCTGGCTTCTAAAGAGCATTCTGGCTCCACTTCTTCCAACACAGATTTATTTGTTCTTCTGACAGTCCATGGTACTGTTAATGTTCTTCTCTAACACCATAACTCAAATGCACCAAGTCTTCTACATTCTGCCTTATTCACTGGAGATTAAAAATTACATGGCTTGGGTCTGGCGTGCCTTAGTCCTCAAACTGACACCTTTGCTCGTAAACACTTTGAAGAGGTCTTGTGCAGCTGATATGCCTAATGCAATATATTGTTGGATTTCTTGACTGCTGCTTACGTGAGTGTTATGCTTGATCAGAGCAAAATGAAGTCAGATCCATCTGATGTTACCAGTGACATTTCTAGTCCATGTCCTCTTTGGAATTGGCTGGAATTTCTGGCAGTTCCTTGTTGCTATACTGTTACAGTTGTTTGTGAATTATCTTCAGAAAAATTCTACTTTCATGTGATATTAATGATACTGTTCGATGATTGGGTCACTTCACTTTAGAATGGGCACAAATATGGATCTCTTCTAATCGGCTGGCCAGGTAACTGTCTTCCAAATTTCTTGGCATAGTTGAGTGAGTGCCTCTAGTGCTGCATCAGTTTGTTTGAAGGATTTCAATTTGCATTCCATCGATTCCTAGAGCCTCGTTTCTCACCAAAGCCTTCAGTGCAGCTTAGACTTCTTCCTTCAGTACCACTGGTTTTTTTTGATCATATGCTGCCTCTTGACAGGGTTGAACAGTGACCATTTATTTTTGGAACAGTGACTGTGTAAACCTTTTATCTTTTTTTGATACTTTCTACACCATCTAATATTTCCCCCATAGAATCCTTCAATATTTCAAGTCAAGGTTTAAATTTTTTCTTCAGTTCTTTCAGCTTGAGAAATGCTAAGTGTTTTCCTCCCTTGTTATTTTAACTCTAGACTCATGCACAGTTCATTGTAATACTTGACTTTGTTTTCTCAAGATGCCCTTTGAAATTTTCTGTTCAGCTCTTTCACTTCTTCATTTCTTCCATTGGCTTTAGCATGCTTATGGTGGAGAACAAGTTTCAGAGTCTCTTTTGATATCCAATTTGTTTGTTTTTTTCTTTCTTTCCTATCTTTTTAACATTCTTTGTATGTTCCTGATGTCATCCTACAACTCTTCTGATCTTAGATCATCAGTGTCTTATGCATCAAATCTGTTCTTGAGATGATCTCTAAATTTAGGTGTGGTATGTTCAAGGTCATATTTTGACTCTCCTGGTCTTGTTTTCCTGTTCAGCTTCAGCCTGAACTTGCGTATGAACAATTGATGGTCTGTTCCACAGTCTTCTCCCAGCCTCATTTTGGCTGATGATATGAAGCTTTTCCACAGTCTCTTCCCATAGATGCAGTCAATGTATTCCATCTGGTGAGGTTGATGTGTATATTGGCCTTTTAAGTAGTTTTAAAAAGGTATTTGCAATGAGTAGTCCACTGATCTTGCAAAATTCTGTCATGTGATCTCCAGCATCATTTCTATCACCAAGGCCATATTTCCCAATTACTGATCCTTCCTCTTTGTTTCCAACCTTTGCATTCCAATCACCAGTAAATATCAATACATCTTGATTGCAAGTTTGATCAATTTCAGACTGAATTTCATCATCATTGGCTTTAGTGGTTGGCATGTACATTTGAATTGTATAATGGTGTTAACTTAGTCTTCCCTGTTGTTGCTGTTAAATACTGTGGAGTCAGTTCCGAGTCAAAGAGATCCTACATAGGGTTTCCAAGGACTGAGTGGAGGGTTTGGATTGCATACTTTGTAATTAGCAGTCAAGTGCCTATCCTACAGCGCCACACCCTTGTAATATGGATATTATACTACCTGCAACACCATTTCTGGCACAATAAACCATGTAGCTGTCAGATTCAAAATGGCCAATATCAGTCCATTCCCGCTCACCAATGCCTAGGATATCAATCTTTATGCATTCTATTTCATTTTTGACAATTTCCAGGTTTCCTAGATTTGTATTTCATGTATTCCATGTTCCAATTATTGATGGATGTTTGCAGCTGTCTCTCCTCTTTTCGGCTGTGACCCATCAGTAAATGAAGGTCCCGAAGGCTTTATTCTCATCATCAAGGCCAAGTACTCTGAGGAGGCGGCTCCTTCCTAGTTATGTTTTAAGAGCCTTCCAACCTGAGGGACTCATCATCAGCATTATATCTGACAATCTTCTGGCACTATATTTGACAATGTTCTGCAACTAGATTCATTAAGTTTTCAGTGGGAGTCTGCCTCTCCTTCTTCCTAGTCTGTCTTAGTCTTAGTTGAAACCTGTCCACCATGGGCGATCCTGCTGCTATTTAAAATGCTGGTGGCATAGCTTCCAGCATCACAGCAACACACAAGCCACCACTGTACAACAAAATGACAGACAAGTGGTGGAGAAGGTCCTACGTAGAGTGGGAACAAAACTAAAATCATAAAAACAAAACAAAAAAACAAGACCAAGGCTGGTCAGGTAGAGACTGATTGTTGTTGTTAGGTGCCACTGAGTCGGTATCAACTCATAGTGACCTTATGCACAGCAGAACGAAACACTGCCTGATCCTGGGCCAACCTCACTACTGTTGCCACGCTTGAGCCCATTGATGCTGCCACTTGGCCAATCCATCTCACTGGGGGTCTTCCTCTTTTTCTCTGACCCTCCACCTTACCAAACATGATATCCTTCTCCAATAACTGGTCCCTCCTGACAATATGTTAGAAGTATGAGAGATGAAGTCTGGCCATCTTGGCCTCCAAGGAGCACTCTGGCTGCACTTCTTCCAGAACGGAACTATTGATTCTTTTGGCAGCCCATGGCACTTTCAATATTCTCCTCCAACACCATAACTCAAAAGCATCAATTCTTCTACAATCTTCCTTATTCACTGTCCAGCTTTCACATGCATATGAGGTTACTGAAAATACCATGGCTTGGGTCAGGCGCACCTTAGTCCTCAAGCTGACATCTTTGCTCTTCAACACTTTAATAAGGTCTTGTGTAGCAGATTTGCCTAATGCAATAGGTCATTTGATTTCTTGACTGCTGCTTCTGCAAGTGTTGATAGTTGATCCAAGAAGAATGAAGTCCTTGACAACTTCAATCTTTTCTCCATTGCTAAGAATGTTGTTTATTGGCCCAGTGGTGAGGATTTTTGTTTTCTTTACATGGAGACTGGTGGAACCCCCAAACTATGATCCTTTTTAACCCTTCAGATTTGGAAAAGAACTAACCCCCCCCCCCCCCCCCCCCGTTTCAATTTTCAACCACACAATAGGCTATCATCTTTAAAAAATTGTTTTTAAATTGCAGTTCACTTTTCAAAGCTTCACAGATAAAGCATGTTTTACAAATGGAAGGTCTGTGGCAACCCTGAGTCCATCAAATCTCTTGGTGCCATTTTCCCAATAGCATGCACTCGCTTTGTGTCACTGTCATATTTTGGTCATTCTTGTGATATTTTGAATTGTGTGGCACTGTGGGTTAATACGCTGGACTGTAAAACTGGTTTGAACCACGAGGATGGCAGTTCAAGCTCACCAACCACTCCTTAGAAACCCTATACAGGGTCACTATGGGTCGCAACTGATTCGATGGCACTTAACAACAACAACTGCACACTTACTAGACTACAGTATAGTGTAAAAAACATTTATACGCATTAAGAAGACTTGCTTTATTGTGGTATTTGTTTTCTTGTGATGACCTTGAATGGAGCTGCATGTCTCCAAGGATCTGCAGTATTTACAGGGAGAGAACCTTAGTGTTTAGTGGTTAGAGTGTTCAACTTCGAACTATTCCAGTCTATCACATGGGGTTGGTATGAGTCAAATTTGGCTCAGAGGATATGAGGCTACCTGACAACACAAGAGGGGAAGCAGACAAGACTACTGGTGGGACCCAGGGACCAGGCTAGGCTGCCAAGGGTCGGGCAACTCTGTTCTAGGGGTCACTGTGTAGGCCCAGTGATTAGGTTGCTTGGTGCTGCTGAGTTAACTCTTTCAAGACCCAACTATTTGCTTTGAATTTCTAGTTGAAATCAGGTATTTTCAGTATTGCAAGACATTTTGAATGACATGTAGAACAAAAATGAAGTAACATGGATTTTGATATAATAAGTGGGACACATATGTCCCACGGGTCTTTGGTACTGGGGTTGGTTGGATGAGACCTGTTTCTTCAGATTTACGCAGTTATACAGGTTCCCACTAGATGGCAGCACACACTAACTACGGGACCACCACTTCTCACTCAAATCCAGAGGCAGAAAATGGAGGTGGGCACTATATGTCCCATGAGCCAGGAAAGGGTTAACAGGGCCTCTGGCCCTTGACTCGGCAAACAGGTAACAAACACTCTGAAGGCAACCATGGGAAAGCGGTTACCTCTGGCTTAGCAGACTGACGCTGAGTCCCAGGGCCCCCTAGGTATCAGGGATGGGAGCCCCTAACTGAAATTCACTAACAAGTACCGATGTGTTTCAAGACTGGAGCCCAAATCAGGAACGTAGTAAACTGAGGCAGACAGGGCATTGTGGGGGTGACTCTAAACAATACTAAGAAAGCACAGAGGAAGCTGCACACGTGTGAGGGGCCAGGTTGGCATGTGAGGTCGTGGGGCCGTGTAGGTGGCATCTGGACAATTTCACCATCCGTTTCCTTGCACTTCTACTCAGAGGTGAACTAAGGACACAAATGCCTTATTTACCATTACTGGGGAGCGTGGTGACCCTGTAGCATAAGGGTCTGTGGACTGTGAACCACCAGGTCGCTGGTTCGGACCCACCAGCCACTCCACAAAAGTACGATGAGGCTTTCTGTTCTCATAAAGACTTAAAGCTTCGTAAACCCTCCAGAGGGTCATTATGAGTCAGAACTGACTCGATGGCACTTGAAAGACGACAAGGCATCGCTTCAAGGACACAGAGCCATTATTTTCAAACCTTAATTAACTAGAACCTAATTAGGACTTTTGAGAGTTTTTTGCTTTGCTTTGTTTTTCTTTCCCATTTGGAAGAAAATTTTTTCTCTCTTAAATCAGCATGGTGCAAATGGATGAACAGTGAACAAAGAGCTTCCTGGATTTCTTTCATGGAAGCAATTCATTGAATCTTCTAGAACTTCAGTCTTCTCATTTATAAATGGGCAGGGCCAAGGTTGATGGCATCTAAAGTCACTTTCGACAACAGAACTCTGATTCAGACCAGTCACCTATCTTGACTAACATCCCTTTCCTGATAGGAACTGAAGCCATCTAAACTTCCTTTATGATTTTCAAGTATCTCACACACTTAAATTCAACTGAAGTTTGCAATCTGATGGCATAAGGGCTCTAAAATCTTCTAACAGAAATGATGTCATTTGATGGGCTTGAAGAGGTGGCTGTTTAGTTATTCTAGCAACTGGCTAAGGGGAATCCGCCAACAGAGAGATGAACTTAATTTATTTAAATGTACATTCATTCACTGTTTTGGCTTTTTTAATGTAAGGTTTTTGTTTTGTTTTGTTTTTTGAAAGAGCATGCTAATTGGATTTCTACAGTCTTTTCTGAATGACTGCCACTCATAATTCATTGTGTATATTTATAGTTTTGCTTCTTTCAAGGAGTAAGAATGGAGATATTTGTGAAATAACCTGAGCACAGAAATCTTCCTGAATGTCAAGGCCTTCCCCTACTCTTTTAAAGTTGCCTTACCCTCACTGTCTGCTAACTACACAGTTAGAGGTTCAAATCCACCAGCTGCTCTGTGGGAGAAAGACGAAGCTGTCTGCTCCTATAAAGACTTACAGCCTTGAAGACCCCACAGAGCACTTTGACTCTGCCATACAGGGTTGCGGTGAGTCGGAACAGACCCAATAGCGGTGGGCTTGGTATCCTAACAGCAGAGTTTTGGTAGATTCATCCTTTCCCAAATACTTAGTTTTCACAGAAACAACAACTTTGTTTTTATGCTCTTCTTTGATGGTCGATGTAGTACTGAGGATGGTAGCACTGCCGCGCCACATGGCTGCTCAGACGGGCTGGGGAGTAAGTGTGACTGACTCCTGATACACACAGGAGGATACTTCAGAAAGTTTGTGGACAAATGGAATGAGATGGCAATGGAAGTTTTCCACAAACTTTTTGAAGTCTTCTTGTACAACCTCCCCTACCCCCATCCCACCCCTGGAAGGTGGGAACAGGTAGCAGGAGCCCCACACAGTGTGCGTGGTATGCCCTGGTGCAGTGCAAGGAATGGCTCAGATGGCCCTTCGGGACATGTGTGGTCTTGTGAGTGCCACACAATCACTGGGTGGGACTCTGCAAATAAGGTGTGTGGGACCCCCCCAGGGGATTGGGCAGCTTGCTAATAATGCAAACAAGGTGCATGTAGTTCCTGTGGGTGTGGGACTATGCAAATAAGGTATATAGAACCCTAATGAGGGGATTGGTCCATTTTGCCATCCTGCTAGGCTTAAAGGGAGCCAATCCCAGGAATGGAATGGGATGATTTCATTACCATCAAGAAAGAAAAGCCAGGAGTGAAGTGTGTCTTTTGAACTTGGGGTCCCTGTGCTGATTCAGGTCCCGGAGATAGAGAGAGAAGGCCATAATGTGGGAGACGTGAGAGGCCATGAGGCACAACAGCAGGCGCCAAGATCACGCAGGATAGCAGGAACCACAGAATGGGCCAGCCAGCTGCAGAGGGACCAGCCCACTCATGGAGCTAGGAACTGTAAAACCTTCCTGAGAAGCCGCTGAGTAGGGCTGGTGGCAGGGGGCGAGGAGGAACAGTCCTGCTCAGGCACTGTGGCTCAACATTCAGGATACGAAGCCTGAGCTTCTTCCTTCCCTAATAAATCACTGTAAGAATGGTTTGTGAGTTCTGTGAGACATCGTAGTGACTTACGGAGCACAATTACAGGACGGAGAGTAGGAGGGAGGAGGTGGTTGACGCTAGAGGTGATGGAGTAGACCAGCAGTTTGGAAAAGTGGGACATATAGGACGTCTTTAACCTTTGCCTCACAGGAACCAGCTCTGTGCTAATCCTGATTAAAGAAAGTACTCACTTACATGGATATCTCTCACTGTACTCAGAGACAGATGGGCACTGACTGAGATGACCCTGGGCCACACAAAGGAAGCTTCCAGAAGGTGGCTGGGGAGGCTCCGTGAGCCTGGGGAGAGAGGTCAGGCTGGAGAAAACAGATTTGGGTACTATCAGCATCCAGTCTGAAGGTCAAGTCACAGAGTAGAGGAATTCACCCCGGTAGCAGGTGTGGAGAAAGAGAAGGAAGATGAGGTAGGCTCAAGGACTCCCAACCTTAAAGGGCAAATGAGGATGAAGCTTCTGCAAAGGGACCAGAAGCACATCCTAGGAGATGTATGTGGAGGGCAGCGAACCAGGAAGGAAGCTTCACAGGTCAGATGCAGGAGAGACTAGTGAGCCAAGAACAACAAAGCACTCTGGGTTTTCACAAGCCCCAGGGGCATTTCATGAAGGCAGCAAGAAATGGCTCTGTAATCTTCAATGCCTCCCAGTCACTCCTCCATGGCCATGCTGTTCTCTCAGCGCCCACTCTGCCAGGCAGGGACAGAGGCGTGCAAGCACCACTCACCTGTCCCGAGGCCCAGGGCAGAAACGATCCGTGACGCCTGTTGAGATGCATTTGTGCAAGTGTGTCTCAAAAGGTAGGGTGAGATGCAAAGCTCCAGGAGAAGATTTGAAAAGCAGGCGTTTCTGATCTTTCCAAGAAGAATAGCTCAGAGAAAGATGTTAGGTTGGGCTTGGCTGATGGCTCTGCTGCTCACCTCATCTCCTATAGAGACAGGGATTCCCACAGCCTGTGAAGACTGGGGGTGCTGATATGCAATTAAAATATCCCATGACACAGACATAGGTATCACTCGAGGAGAGAATCCCTGGATCCTAAAGTCACTGACTCTTGAAAATGGAACATCAACCAGGTTTAAGTGACAGCTGCCTACGTCCCAGAGGGCTGCCTGCCTGTGGTATCTCAGAGCGATCAATCACGGGCATCTGGGGTGGCGCTGTAGGATAAGCACTGGATTGCTAACCAGCAGCTGGCTGTTCAAACCCCCCAGGTCGCTCCTCAGAAACACGGTCACTAGGAGTTGGAACCAACGTGCCACTTAACAACAATGATCAATGCCATCCTGGTAACTGTTTTCTTTAACAACCAATGTCCTGTAGTCCATTTTGCTCTCTGCTTCTTTAAACAACAGGCATATGAGTGGGCTCCAAAGAGTTCATTTCATTTTTCCACAAACTTTCTGAAGCCCTCTCATACTTTGCTTTATTGTATTTCACAGATACTGAGTTTTTTATTTTTTATTTTTGCAAATGGAAGGTTTGCGGCAAGCCTGTATCAGCAAGTCCATTGGCGCCATTTTTCCAGCCACATGTTCACTCCATGCCTATGTCCCCTTGTGGTCATTCTCTCCATATTGCACACTTTTCCATTGTACAGTTAGCAGACTACACTACAGTATCGACATAACTTTTCTATACACTGTTGTCGTTGGTGAAGTACGATCTAGTCAGTTCTGACTCACAGTGACCCAGTGTAGGATTATCTGAGGAGCGGCTGGTGAGTTTGAACCACTGATCTTGCAGTTAGCAGTCCAGTGCCTATCCTACAACCACATACCAGAGCTCCTTTCTGTGAACTAGGAAACCAAAAAGTGCCATGAGACTCCCTTTATTATGATATTTGCTTTATTGTGGTGGTCTGGAACCAAAGCTGCTATATGTCTGAAGTCTGCCTATACTAATTTGATATTTGGAAACATATGATTCTTTTTGGAAGGTAAGGGACAAGAAGAAATACTTCTGTTTTAACCAGCAGGATTAGATACTGGTCAGCTGCTTGCATTCAAGAGTGATGTGAGGTAAGACACCTGAGGTGAGAACCCAGCATTGGATCAACAGTACCAGGGAAGGACCACTGGGATTTTGGCTCCAGAGCTTCCCACTGACACCCTGCGTTTGCCTCAGCTCACAAGGTTAGGGTCCCTGTGGAGTTGGGAAGGTAAGTGCGGCGTCAGAGAGGGCACTGACCAGGAGAGGAGAGTAAGGACAAGCTGGCCAGACTGGGCCCTTGTCACGCCTGGGCGCTGAACTAAAGGCAGGCAGTTACTGACCTGATCCAGTCGCAGCGCCCCGCCCACAAAGCGCTGTCTGCGGAGCTCCTTTGCGATTCTGTGGAGGTTCAACACAGCCTGGTGCACCTCCTGGCTGGTATGCTCTGCGGAGATGGGGGGCAGTGCCTCTGCAGGGACTGGCTCAGAAGGACTTTCAATCATGCTCTGTGCGTGCTCATAGCTCAGTTTGGTACAGGAGCGGATGATGGTCCGGCCAAACCATTCATCGAGGATCTGCAAAGATGGACAGATGGTGAGGGAGTCAGGAAAAGGCATTCCCAGCCTTTGTTCATGTGACCATTCTTCCGTATACATCTATCAAAGACATACTAAGCTGTCAAAAGCTGAAGTGGCAAAGTTGTGTGATTGACCTATATACAACAACAACAACAGAGCATAGGGTCTAAGACTACTTGTGTATAACCAAACACTTCATGGGATTGGGGTCCTTGGTTTGGAGGTTTGAGTTTATGGCTTCATGAAACATCCCAGTTAAATGGTCTAATAACCCATTTACCGCTTCTGATTTATCTCATAGTTCTTTGGGTAGTGCTAGGGCCTTAAAAGTTTGCAAGAGGCCATTCAAGGCACAATAATTGGTCTCTATTTCCTTGGAGCAACAAAAGAAGAAAGCGAGTCAGGAATAGGATGAGGATATAGAACGTGTGGCTAATCACTTCTCGGAGCAACTGCTTCCTTAGCCATTAAGACCAGAAGAACTGAGGAGCTACCATTTACTGACCACTGTGATCAAAGATTCCATGAGAAAATCCTGACCAAAAGGGGAAAATGCAGACCAGACTCTCAAGTTCTCAAGGACTTTAAGTGTTCTAGAGCCACAGAGAGTAGATGAACTCCAAAAACCACTGGCCTGAGATAATATTTAATCCTTAAGCCAAAATTATCCTCTAACGTCGTCTTCTTCTTCTTTTTTTGAAGTCTTCTTAACACCAAACAATTTAGCTTAACTAGTAACAAAGCTTGCCTTGAGTACTGTGCTCAAGCCAGATTCAGACAAGGATGTGACCAAGGGATGTCATTGTTAGCATCAGATAAATCTTGGCTGAAAGCAGAGAAAACAACAAAGATGTTTACTTGTGCTTCATTGACTACGCAAAGACATTCAACTGTGTAGATCATAACAAACAGTGGATAACACTGTGAAGGATGGGTATTCCAGAACATTTCATTGATCTCATGAAGAACCTATACATAGACCAAAATGTTCAACCAGAACAAGGGGATACTGAATGGTTTAAAATCAGAAAAGGTATGCACCAAGGTTGTATCTTTTCACCATACTGATCCAGTATATATGCTGAGCAAAGAATCTGAGAAGTTGGGTTATATGAAGAAGAATGTGGCATTAGAATTGGGGTAAGATTCATTAACAACCTTCAATATGCAGATGACACATCTTACTTGCTGAAAGGAAAGAGAACTTGAAATGCTTCCTGATTAGGATAAAAGATCACAGCCTTCAGTATGGATTTCACCTCAATGTAAAGAAAATCCTTACAATTGGACCAATAAATAGTATCATGATAAATGGCAAAAAGATTGACGTCATCAAAGATTTCAATTTGCTTGGATCCACAATCAATGCCCATGGAAGCAGCAGTCAAGGACTCAAACAATGTATTGCATTAGGCAAATCTGCTGCACAAGAGCTCATTAAAGTGTTGAAGAGCAAAGATGTCAGTTCGAGGGCTAAGGTACGCCTGACCCAAGTCCTGGTATTTTCAGTAGCCTCATATGTGTGTTAAAGAGGATAAAGAGGATCGTAGAAGAATTGATGCCTTTGAGTTGTGGTGTTGGAGGAGAATACTGAGGGTGCCATGGACTGCCAAAAGAACCAATAGATCTGTTTTGGAAGAAGTGCAGCCAGAGTGCTCCTTGGAGGCCAGGATGGCTAAGCTTCGTCTCTCCTACTTTGGACATGTAGTCCGGAGGAAACAATCGTTGGAGAAGGATGTCATGCTGGGTAGGGTGGAGGGTCAGAGAAAAAGAGGAAGACCTCCAACGAGATGGATCGGCCAGGTGGCATCATTGATGGACTCGGGGGTGGCAGCGGTGGTGAGGTTGGCCCAGGATCGAACATTGTTTCGTTCTGCTGTGCATGGAGTCGCTATGAGTCGGTTCCGACTCGATGGCACCTGACAACAACAACAACAACATATGTGTGTAAAAGTTAGACAGTGAATAAGGAAGACCGTAGAAGAATCAATGCATTTGAGTTATGTGTTGGTGTCTTGGAAGAAGTACAGCCAGAATGTTTCTTAGAAATGACAGCGGCGAGACTTCATCTCTCGTACTCACAAGCAACAACAGACACGAAGACAGCATTTCCCACGAGACAAAACCATCCACACATTTCCCATTTATTGATGATTTAATTCTCACAACAACCCTGTGAGTTAGGGCTTTTATGACCTCCTTATTCCAATGAGGAAACCAAGGCCCAGAGAGATTAAACAACTACCCAAGGTCACAGAAGCCAGGCAGTCCAGCCCTAGAATCTGAGCTCTGGATCATGCGTGTAGATCAAGTGCTACTTGAATGTCAAGGGAGATGAAAATGAAGAATGGTCTGCGCATGTCCTGGAATACTTAAGTCTGGAAGGGCGGCATGGCAGGGGAGTTAGTAAGGATTGTAGAGAGAGGGGGGAAAGCCAGTGTGGAAGGCAACGTGACAGATGTCAGAGAACAAAGAGCCATGGGAGGTGAGACAGGAAGGAAGGAAGGGCAGGCCTTGGATGACACCACCCAGCCACGAGGCTGAGGGGAAGAGGGAAGTGGAGCGCATGCCTATCAGATAAGTCTATGGCCAAGGGTGAAGGAGGCTGGGTGGGGATGAAGAACCCGGGGGGAGTGGAAAAGCTCTGAGGTAAATGTTGGGAAGTGTGTGTCATGGTAAAGAAAAGTCAGAGGTGGTGAGCAAGGAGGGAGGGGGTGGAGCATTACCCAGGTGTACACTGGGGAAGAGGGTTCTGGCTTCCCTTTCACCAGCCAAACCATTCCAGGCCTGGCCTCTGAGATAATGCTTCCCTAGTGGGGCTTTCTGGAGGGTCTTTAGAGCTCCCCATGTGTGAGGAGAAGCTGACCACCACACAAGGCCTTCCTTCATGTTGCACAGTTTCTACCCTGGAGGGCCCTTGGTGGCCTCCCTCCAAAGGAAGACGCAATGGCCACGGTAAGACGCAGGGGAAATGGTGGCAACGCTCCCCATTATACTCAGTGCGTTCAGCCTTACTCCAAAGAGTCTTGGGTCTGTCATAATATCAGACTTTAATTTTTCTTAAAAAAATAAAGGAACTCCTAAAGCGACAGTTTCCTGATTATACTAAGAACCACTGTTGTTAAGTGCTGTCAAGTTGGTTCTGACTCACAGTGACCCTGTATAGGGTTTCCAAGGAGTGACTGGTGAATTTGAACTGCTGACCTTGCAGTCAGTCCAGTGCATTATCCCACAGCACCACACGAGGACTATCCAAAAATGTAACCCACTGCTTGTGAATCAATTTCAACTCAGAACAACCTTAGGGACAGAGGAGAGCGGCTCCCTAGGGTTTCCAAGATGGTGAATTTTCATGGGAGCAGACTGCGTCAGCTGTCTCCAGTGCAGCTGCTGGTGGATATGAACCACCAACTTGTGGTTAGCAGCCCAACACTTAATTCACCAGGGCTCTTCTTGAAAAATGTAAGTGATTCAAACAATGTGCTCATGATTCTTGGGCTGTGGCAAACAGAACTTGAGTTAGGCTCCTTAGAGGTGTGTGTGTGTGTGTGTGTGTGTGTGTGTGTGTGTGTGAGTTTCAATGTAAGTAAAATTTGAGAGCCAGATCTGAGAACTGCACAAAAATCCCAGGTGGGGAAGGAGCCCACACAGGTCTCCAGCAGAGCCCTTTTCCAGGTCAGCCACCTGCAGTTCCTGAGAACTCCCCACCAGTGAGCCTCTCCAACTCGTCTAGAATGAAGGGCCATGACCTAGTCATTCTTGTGGTCACAACATTTCCCCAGGAGATTTAGCTGGTTTCCCTTTTTCCCTTTCATTCCAAATCCGGATGGTCTTCCTCCTGTGTGTCCATGTTCTGCAAGAGAATCTGTTGGTCTTGGTGATGAAGGGAGTGCTCAGTTCCACTTAACCCACCTCCTGGCTCTCTTCTCACAGGTAGCCTGGCAGCTCTCCTCAGAGGTCTACCTTCTGGGGCTGTGCCTCTCCTTTCCTTGAGGGGATGCTATCCTCAGGGGAACCACATGCACACAAGAGCATTGGCTTCCAATAAACCAAAGCTCACCCTCCCTAAAATGTCAACGCACGACATTTTGCAGTATGTTCATTGTGTTCCCAACAAACACATGCAATCTGGCTCTAAGCAGATCTTCACTGCTGCCTCAGAGTTCTCCAAGCCCTGACCAGGGGCCACTTTTAGCCTGAGGAGTTTGCTAGCACTTACTACTTAGAGCTTCGGAGGAGAAACTCCTTACCCACACGCTGGCTGCACCAAGTCAGCTGTGCTGGCCAGGCAGCCTCAAGCCCACAGGAGGTAATGCCTCATACCCCTGGGCCGCTGGCTGCACCATCTCAGACAACTTGAGGCACTTTTCCCCTCGGGGGCACCTCAGCTTCTGTAGTTTTATTTCCTCTCCGGTCAGTGCTACTATCTCTGCTTCACAGCACCACCAACTAGCCGATGCTGTGTTGTTTCCTATACCTCTTTTGCCTCACCTGAGCCCCCCTCCCCTTAGCTTGCATCCCAGGAAATCTGTCTGTCCTTCTCAAACACCTCAGGGCAGGCAGGGGTGGAAGCTGAGCAGCTGGGGAGGATGTTCTGGCCCAGCCTCTAGGGCCTTGTGGGCAGTTGCGCTTCTCCTGCTCTCACACAATCCAGTGGTTTGGGAATCCTACCTGACACATGGACCAAAAAAATCCTGAGGGTAGGAAAACAGGGCCCGAAACCATCTTCTGGAGAAGACAGCTGAGAAGACAGGCTGCCCACCGCAGCCTCCCCAGAGAATGGCAGTAGGAAAGTGCAGGTCCAAATGGAGGGGGTCCCGGGAGCAGGGTACGGAAGGGAGGCCTCTCTGGATGGGACACCTCATTAATTTCCAATCTGGAAACCGTGTTCCCATCAACGCCCAGTACATAACCAGGGCCAGTGGCAGAAGACAAAAGGACCGAGAGTTTTCACGGAAAAAGTAAAAAAGTCACGAGGAGATTCCTAAACAAAGACCTTGTCCTGCCTTCCCCCTCTGCCTCGCTGCAGCGTTGGGTCTCTCCCAGTCTGCAGTCAGCACGTTTTCTGCACACACTTCAGGGCACTGCTGCTTATGGTGTGGCGGCGAAGCCAGCGTCAGCACCCGCAGAAGGCATGCTGCTGGAAAAACTCCTTTATAAAGAAGCAAATAATGTAAACAAAGGCATCAGACCTCAAGAGCTACTTCCTGGTACCAAACAAGACCGGAAATTTTACTGCCACAGGACCCTTTTCAGTTCACAGAGGATTTCCATAGTCCTGGTGTAGGATCAGCACTGGACTGCTAATTGAAAGGTCAGCAGTTCAAATCCACCAGCCACTCCTTGGAAATCCTATATGACAATTACCAACAACAGAACTCAAATCAAACCCACTGCTAGCCAGCTGATTCCTACACACAGTGACCCTAGACGGGTTTCCCAAACTGTGAATCTTTATGGGACTCATTCTCCTCAGGAGCAGTTGGTGAGTTTGAACCATCGACCATATGGTTAGTAGTCCAGTGCTTATCCTACAGTGGCTTCCAGGGCTTTCCCCTCCTATATCTTCTGCCTCAATCAGCAAGGGGTGTGTTACTACTAAGCCCATTTTACAGTTGAGAAAATAGACCAAAAGAAGTTACACAAACTCGTTTGTGGCAGCCAGGACCAATTCCATGTCTAAAGATTTCGACGAAAAAATGGGTATTATTTGTAACACGTTTCAGCTGATGGACACAAAACAGACACAGGTAGAGGATGAGGTAAAGGAAACCAACTATGCCTCAAAGAAATATCAACTTTCTGCATTTTATAGACACAAAGTTGGGAGGAAACCACAAGCCTTGGAAAACTGTTCAGTTCAGCTCAAATGTATTTGGAAATGTATGCTCTAGAAACTGTCCACGCCTCATTAAGAAATCTCTGGTTCAAAAACCTGCTAATGGGGCTAATTTGTAATCTTCTGCAATTAGATGCAAAGTCACTTCTGCAGCAGCTCTGGGCTTTAGTACATAAAGTATTTTGTTTATGTACTAAAACTTACCAGGAAGAAAGGAACATTTTCCTGAAAATGTCTGAAACTTTACTGAAACAACAACAACAAACAAACCAGGCTGCCTGGGGTGGTTGTGTGTGTGTAGGGGGTTTGGCTACTTCTTGCAGCTATGAATGGAGGGCAGTCATCTTTGGGGGCCAGGGGGGTGGTGGTCCCACAGAGGGGAAAGGAATCAGACTGTGACAAGAAGAAGATGTCTGAGAGAGAACTGAGCAGAAAGCGCAGGGGCTGAGAGGCAGATGACGACATCTCTGTGGCAGAAGCAAGCTCATGAGGGAGAGCCAGTGACACGGAGAACCCAGGAGATCCCAGGAACGCTTGAGGGCCGAGGCGCTGGGTGGCTGGGGGTGGGACCGGGGGCTCCTGGACACTATCCCACTGAGACTGAGTGGGGGCCCAGGTTTCTTCTTTACGAAAAATAAAGAAAAGCACACTAAGATTGAGGAGCAAAGAATGAGCATGAAGTACCGATCATTCATCCCTAGTGGTCTACAGCCTCTGAACTGAACTGGCCTTCTCTTCTGTTTGGTAGTGGTGGTGGGGGTGGGGTGGGGGTGGGGAGTCCCTGATGGTACAAATGATTAGCATGCTCTGCTGCGAACCAAAAGGTACAAGGCTTGAGTCCACTCAGAAGAAAGTCCTAGCAACCTGGGTTTTTTTAAGTTGTTGTTATGATGTGCCGTGGAGTCGGTTCCGACTCATAGCCACCCTGTACAGGGTTTCTGAGGCACTGGAAATTCTCTGGGGCGCAGTTCTACTCTGATACTCCTGGGGTTACCAGGAGTCAGGATTGATTTTTCAGCAACTGGTTTTTCTGTTGCTGGAGACTGAGCTGTCTCTCACAGGGAAGCAAGCAGGGACTACCAGAGGTCCATGTCGAGGGCAAGAGGAAGAGACCCAGCAGCTGAGCACAGTATGTTTGCAGAACTCTGCAGTGGAGTTCAGAGAACTTTCCTCAATTAAGCAGGCTGCTTTGTGTTCTCTGAGGCAGGTGACCTGGCCTCCCGTTGGAGCTCTAAGCTGGTGCCTTTCCCGCCTGACCTGGAGGCAGCTGTCTAAACCTCTCAGGCGGAGAGGAAGGAATAAGTGAGGACGCCTCCTGAGGTGTTTGGCTTACAAGGCAAACCTAAGAACTGTGAAAGGAGCTTGAGGGTTCTGGGGGTGCTTGGGAGATAAGGATTCCATTCCTGACAGTGAGTGAGGGGCTGCCTTCCTTGCAAAGCCCCACCTCTGGGTAGTGCATGGAAGTGGGGTGGGGCCAGGGAACTCTGGGTGAACTGTCTTGGTGAACACACCAGGAAAGGAAGCTGAAGGTGAAGGAAGGGAGAAAGGAAGGAATGAATATGAAGGGAAGCAGGGGAGGAAGCCTCTGAGGCCCGGGGAAACACCAAGGTCAGATGCCTAAGGCTAATTAGATGAACTTGGCCTTGGCCTTCAACCAACAGGGCCAGTCTACACCACGGCACCAAGATAGAGGCTCAGCCTTCTTTCAAAGTCACTCAGCACAACCATCTGCTAAGTAGTTTTAGGACCTAAGTTCATTCTTAGGTTGAAATCAAATCCACTACTAATAACATCAAAATGCAGGCGAAAAGCTAAACTGAAAATAGTTTCCAGCTATTTATACGACAGATTTTTTTGTTTCTCTTTTTATTTCTTGAAGACATTTTTACTTTGAATTAATCTCAAGGATTCACAGCAAAATCTGTGCTCACACTTTCGTTCTGCTGTTACCTTCAAGTGACCATGAGCCAGCCAGTTAATGGTCTGGTACCTTCATTAGGAATCTGGGACCCAGGAGGCATGAGGGCACAGCAGAAGACTTCCAGGAGCTCCTGTTGTCCCAGCGTTGTCTCTACTGGCCTGAAATAAAACAATTCTTCTCCGCCTCTGGTTCTGGGAACTTTCTCATAATTCTAAGGCTCAGCCTTTGAAGAGATTGTTTCTCCCTGGGAGCTGCTTGGGCAAGATTACCACAAAGGTATCTGAAGATGGAACACAAAAGCCAAACATTGTGTTTCTTTTCCACTAGCTGAAGCCCCCAAGTAGGTGACACACTCCAGCCCATGTGCCTCAGTTTTGTGACTGTCACACAGATAGCAATATGGCCCTGGGAGTACTCACCAGTTTGCTTTTCAAGTTTTTCAGGATTCCCTTGTGGGGAGGCTGGGATGCTAGGATAGGAGAGATACAGAAAAGTAGACAGGGAGAAGGTCTGTGAAGGGGCTGTGGGGTACGCCTCTTACTACAGACCTGCTGCTTTAGTGAGCTGAGAGACTAATTAAAGCAGACTAGGTAAGCAGAGAATGGTGAAAACATATCTGCAGTTTACTTCATGAAATTATTTTTGAGCATTTTCTGGTTACATGGCACTGGGTTGCAGGGGAATAAGAAATTATGAGCAGGCCTTGCCTATCAGGACTGTAAATCTAATAGGACAAGAATCTATGGCCAAGTGGCTCTAAGTGAGATATGCTGTAGAGGCAGAGAGATGGGAAAAACAGATTCTGACTGGCATCAGGGAGGACACACCTGTTAGGGCATCCACATTGTTCACCACCCCTCCCCAGGTTAGGAGAGCTGGTGGTCTCCCTTATACTGGGAGCAGATCCTACACCTAGCCTTTGGGTTCTGAGGCCTCCTACCACCCCCTTGACCTGGTTCCAAAAATCAGATCCTTCTCTTTTCATCTTCATCCTCTCATTTCCTTTCTACTTTCCTACAATGTATTCCAATTTCACAAAATAACATACTGTTTCTTATGATAATGCAATCACTGTAGAAAACTTAAATTCAGGCAGGAGATGACAGGAGAAGAACTAGGAGCCTACCATTAGGAGATACTTTGTTTTATTTGTGTGCATATTCAAGTCCTACACCTTAGATCTCTGAAGTAGTATCTGAACAAAGCAAATATGAGTAGTTATTAAATAAGGATGAATACTAATAGCATGAAAAAAGGAAAATTGAATTTACCCAAGGAAATAGGTTTCTTGTTTAGCCGTTGCATAGTATGGGGCCTTAGGTGGAATCCTGAGCCCCACACAGAACTTTCTGAGGTGGGATATTCCCACTTGGAAAGACATGCAGACCAACCCAGAACAGCTAGAGGAGTAGAGGATAATTTTTGAAAGAAAAGCCTTCAGAAAAAAAGCACACTGGTGTGGCTGTTAGACTATAAAGCAAGCTGTTTGCCTTGGAGCCATCAAGGCAAGAAAATCCAGCCCACCAGGGTAAACTCCCTTCTAAGACTGAAACTCAAAGGGAACACACAGCAGTCTTATATGTTTGCTGGTGACCACCCTGGTCTACTGTGGGTGCAAGTGGGGAAAATGCATCAATAAAGATGTGGGCTAAGTCTGGCCATCTTCCACAGATACCTGTTGACCTTGAGATGAAAGAGAGAAGAGGAAAGGCTGGCTGGTCTAAAGTTTAGGGAGGCGTGTACATTCCTGAGCCCATGGACAATAACCTAGTCACTGGGGGCTAAAGCTGAAGTTGGGGGAGGTGTACAAGAACTCCAAAACTTTCATATTGTATCCACTTGACCTAGCTTGGATGGTTAACTGACCAGAACTCGACCAGATGAAAATAAAGAAGTTTGATACAAGGAACAAGAGTCAATTGCTACAATTTGATGAACTGGACCTTTTCTTATGGATGTTGTTGCTCAAAATTCCAAGTGAAAGGAAAGATTCTTCGTATCAAGGATCAAGCTTGCCTCCTCAGTACACTGCGCTGATAGGGATGGGCAACTTAGACATTAGCTATCAAAAATGGAGGGCTATAAATGCACTAAGTGTCTGGCTTACAAGCGTTCATAAGTGTGCTTAGTTTCAGAATGAGGGGGATAAAGTAGAATTTCCATTCAATAGTTTACCTCTTTTCCAGTTAGGTCTGGTGAAAGGGAATGCGGAAGGATGGAGATAGGATTTTATGATTCAATTGTGAGTAACTGTTATCAGGAATTAATTGTGGTTGTCACAACTATAAATGTAGGAGATGTGTAACTAAAAGGCGGAAGTAGTTAATTTTTCATTTCAGGAACAGAGGACCCTAGGACCAGCAAGAGGGTAGAGTATGAGTGGATCATGGGATCCTAACCAGAAAAGTGGCGACAGCAGAGATGGTGGCAGAGGTAGTGCATACAGAGATAGACAGAGGCCATGCATAGAGAGACAGAGCAGCTGAGGACTGAGAAAGGTTGTGTGCCTGCAGGCAGGAGGCTGACTTGCAAAGTGTGCTCTTCGAAAAACGAAGATGTATTTTCTATTTTGTATGCAAACATCAAAATAAAAAGTGGGGGGGGGATAGAGGGTTAAATACTGCTGACTGATGGTAAAAGGAGGGGATTGTAATCATTGCAATGAAACAAAATATGATTTTTTGAATGTAAAACTGCTCACCTGCCCTGTAAACTTTCACTCAATTCATAATACAAATTTTAAAAAACAATCAATACGAATAACATCATCAAGAGGTGGCATTTTAGCTGTGTCTTGTAGGATGAAGTAGGAGTCTTACAGGTAGAGAAGAAAGGCAGGGCATTCTAGGAAGAGGAAGAAGCCCATGC
Source organism: Chrysochloris asiatica (assembly GCF_000296735.1). Taxonomy (NCBI): domain Eukaryota; kingdom Metazoa; phylum Chordata; class Mammalia; order Afrosoricida; family Chrysochloridae; genus Chrysochloris; species Chrysochloris asiatica. The sequence continues at coordinate 4,065,436 of NW_006408614.1, read as the reverse complement.
AAAATCTCAGAAGTGTGACTGCCTTCTACCAGGCCACATAGCTCAGTGGCAAGAGGACTTGGGCCGTGTTAGGTGGGTGGCAGATGGTCATAGATTGGGGAGGAGTTGGTGGAAGTCTTTGCATGCTGTGTTTCAGAAAATGGACTGTTGTAGATAATCATGAGATGCTACCCAAGGACGTTGAGAAACAAGAGGGACAGGGTCAGCTTCAGCTTCAACAAAGACATCCGATACCACTGAGGCCATGCACAATTCATCCCAACAGTCCCAGGGAAGACGGCAAGAACCTGAACTGGGGCAGGGAAAGACAGGATGGATTAGAGACACCCTGCAGCACAGAACCAGCTATATTAGCAGTGGCTCAGTGGATGCTGAGGCCATTCAAAGAACTCTTGGAACAGGAACATGTTTTATCCCATGGAGAGAGGGGAAACGAAGGGGAAAGGCAGTGAGGAATCTTGACATGGATCAAGCTGGCTGGCTCCTCTGGTTCCCAGAGGGAAAGGTAACAGTCATCTGGGGGGAAAGTTGGGTCTTGAAGGGAAGAGGAGTGAAAGAAAAGGTTGAAGGTGGAAGGAAGCCCAGGGGTAAAAGCTTGAAACAGCTACATTAGCAGTAAATAAGAGGGCCCCTAAAGAGATCAGATGAAGTATTGCATTGGGCAAATCTGCTGCACAGGAACTTTTTAAAGTATTGAAGAGCAGAGATGTCAGCTTGAGGACTAAGGTGCGCCTGACCCAAGCCATGGTATTTTCAATAACCTCATATGGATGCGAAAGCTGGACAGTGAATAAGGAAGATCGTAGAAGAATTGATGCCTTTGAGTTGTGGTGTTGGAGGAGAATACTGAAAGTGCCATGGACTGCCAAAAGAACCAATAGATCTGTTTTGGAAGAAGTGCAACCAGAGTGCTCCTTGGAGGCCAAGATGGCTAGGCTTCGTCTCTCATACTTTGGACACATTGTCCGGAGAGAACAGTCGCTGGAGAAGGATGTCATGCTGGGTAAGATGGAGGGTCAGAGAAACAGAGGAAGACCCCCAATGAGATGGATCAGCCAGGTGACATCATTGATGGCGTCAAGTATGGCAGCAGTAGTGAGGTTGGCCCAGGATCGGACATTGTTTTGTTCTGCTGTGCATGGTGTCGCTATGAGTCGGTTCCGACTCGATGGCACCTGACAGCAACACCAACAAAGGTTACGAATCAGGCTGCTAATCTCACAGTTGGCAGTTCGAAACTACCAGCTGTTCCGGGGAAGAAAGATGAGGCTTTCTGCTCCCGTAAAGATTTACAGTCTTGGAAACCCTGTACAGGGTCGCTATGAGTCGGAACTGACTCTACAGCACATAACAACAACAACAAAGGTGCTAAAGGGCCAGCAGAAGAAAGGCAGCCTGGTCTCACACATACAATAGTTCTCTTCCAAAGTCCAGTTCTTACAAAGGGCTGTGTTAGTTACACGGGGACAGGACAAACTTCCTCCAAGGAATGGGCAGAAATCTGAAGAATGCTAGAACATGGTAAGTGGGAAAATTTGACCTACACTTAAGTAAGTAAGGTCTTTCTAGAAGCTAGTTTGATAGGTAGCCTTAAAGGAAGCTGGGAGAGGAGGAGGCTGCCTGCAGAGAATGGACAGTAAGAGCCAACTTCTCCCATTTCAGAAAAGATGCTCCCAAAGGTGAGAAGAGAGTCTAGTCCCAGGAGACGGCATTTCCAGCAGAGAAGATGGGGGGAAAAGAACAGAAAGAAAAATTTTCATTCTAAAGACTGTTTAAATTTTCTTTTGAATGAGATTGGAAGGTTTGAGTAACAGAGACAAGATCTTATTTATGATCTAGAAGGCTGCTCTGACTGTTGTGTGGAGCGAAGATGAAGTGGGGCAGAGCAGAAACTGAAAGAATAGTGAGGAGGCCATTTTATCAGTTCAAGCGAGAGATGGACTTCAGAAATTGAATCGGACCTCTCAACTCCTGTATCCTGAGTATGGATAAGATGTCGCCACAGCCCAGCGCTAACTAACTGGGTCTATCTCCTAGCTAGTCTCTCAGTCTGGTTAGAGAGCTGATATCTGGGCACTCAGCTAACCACAGTCTAAGGAGAACAGTTAGTGGATCTTGCCCGATTCTGTACTTGGTCCAAATCCTTTGACTTTCAATTCGGTTTTGGTTTCTACTGGGCCTTATGCCTACTTCACACCTGCTCGCCAGAACCGTCATGCCAGAAGGCTTGGTCACCAGACACTGCTCCGAGAAGAACCCCAGAAGGCCATCGGAGCTTTCTGTTTGCCTCTTTCTGGTGCTTCTCTTGTGACCCTCATATTTTCGGAGCTCTGTAGCTCAAAAGCTTTCATTTCTTGGGCCTGACTTTTGGCAGGAGTAATTCAGATTCAAAGTTCTTTTCTGTTGACTCAGTTTTCTTCTATGGGCATTTATTTTTTATTTATTTAAGTTCTTACAAAAAGAAGTAACTATAAAAATATAAACATAGTAAGTGTTTTAAAAAATTTAAAGAAAATACAAAAAAATAATAAATGACTCATCGTCTTACCCCCATCTATAACCCCTACTGGTATTTTGTTTTACTTCCTTCTGGTCTTTTGTCATTCATTGGTTTCCTTCCATGTCTGCTCCTAACCCTTACCCAAATATGATTGCTGGCATACTGTCTCTACAATTCCCTTTTTGTGTATTTCAGATAATGTTTGCCCCTTTGATCTTAAGAACTATTTTTTTGCTTGAACAAACAGAAATTTCTTCTCTCATGGTTTAGGAGGCTAGAAGTCCGAATTCAGAGTGCTAGCTATGGAGAAAGGTCCTTATTTCCTTTCAACATCAGTAGGCCCAGCATTCCTTGGAGATCTTTATGTGTCTTGACATCAATCATTCCCGGCATCTCAGCACAGGGACCCAGGTCCAAAGGACAGGCTCCACTCCTAGCTCTTCTATCTTGTTTGGTTTTTTTCTTCAAGTTTTTATTGCGAATTGAGTGATAGTTAACATGGAAGAACACTGGTTTTACACTCATCGTTTCACTGCAATGATTACAATCTCCTCTGTGCATCATCCTCCAACAGTATTTTTGCTTCTATTCCCTCTGGGTTTTTTTTGATGTACACGAAAACACTTAGGAATATATAATCATTTAAGCAACCACAGTGCACATTCTTACAAGCCTGCCTTCCGGCTGCCAGCACCCAGCCACCAGCACACAGCCTTTCTCTTTCCATGAGTCTAGAGTCCTCAGCTGCTCTCTCTCTCTTTATGTCATCATCTCTCCCATTGCTGCTTCTCTGGATAGGGTCCCACATTCCTCTTGTGCTCTTCTCCCTTGATGGAGCTAGGGTTCTCTGTTCCTGGACTGTAAGATGAACTGTTGTTGTTGTTAAGTACCGTGGAGTCGGTTCCGACACAAAGTGACCCTGTACAGGGTTTCCAAGGCTGTAAATCTTTACAGGAGCAGAAAGCCTCATCTTTCTCCTGTGGAACAGCTGGCAGTTTCAAACTGCTGACCCTGAGGTTAGCAGCCCGATTTGTAACCACTACACTACCAGAACTTCTTATAAGATTAACTAGTGCCCCCCCCCCCGCTTTGCTACAAAACTTCTACCTTGACAGTTCTGACAGTCTCAATTAGTCATGATAACTATTACTCACTATTGAATCATAAAAATCTTATCCCCATCTCTTTTCACCAGACCCATCTAGACAAGATGAGAACTATTCAGTGGGGACTTTACTTTCTTCCGCATACTCTGCAACTAAACTCCTTCTTAAGACCATGTAAGCCAGTTACTTTGTGCCTTTATCATCCCCTTATTTTAGGTAGCCAATGTCTAAGTTGCCTGTCCCTATCTACCCTGTATACAGAGAGGATAAATTTTACACTGATATATCTCCACTACTGTGCTGGGCAGGTTGTGCTCTGGTAGCGTAGTGGTTACGAATCGGGCTGCGAACCTTAAGGTCTACCAGCTGCTCCACAGGAGAAAGATGAGGCTTTCTACTCCCGTAAAGATTTACACCCTCAGAAACCCTGTACAAGGTCGCTATGAGTCGGAACCGACTCAACGGCACTTAATAACAACAACTGTGCTGGGCAGTCGAGTCTTTCTAGAAAACAAAATGTCTTTCTGGAAAGTCATATCCTCCAGAAATGGGTATTTTCTTGAATTATTTTGTTGATCATGTCTTCCCCTTTATTTTTTTTTGTCCTCTATTTCCGGAATGCACATTGCACAGATAGATGTTGGATATCCTGAACTGGGCCTCACATTTTCTTAGTTTTTTTTCTCTCTTCTGGGGACAATTCATCAACTTTAACTTCTAATTAGCATCTTGAGCTTTCTCCATTCCTTTCACGATGTTTTCAATTTCCAACACCTTTTTTTTTTGTTCTCTCAAGGTTTCTTTTAGAAAGTACCTATTTCTATGACATATATAACTCCTTTCCCCTCTTTCTCCTGACCCTACCTTAAAAATCTTTCTGAGGATATAAATGATAGTTTTCTTTTCCCTGTAGGTTATGTTTGGTCCTAGTCCCCCCCCCCCCCCCCCTTCCTGTTCATTTCCTTTCTATTTCAAATTAGAAGCTTTCTCCTTGGTTATCTCCTGATTCACAAAAGTGAGAAACTGGAAAACTCTGATTGTGTGGGTAGAGTTGTCTGTAAACCTGAGTACAGGGAGATACAGCTGGGCTGCTGACTGGGCTAGCCTGACGTTGTTAAAGTCTTTATTCTTCAAGACTCACATTCCTCAAGGAAGATTTTCCGACTCCTGTCTGTCTTAATGGTATAGGCCTGGCTACCAAACTTCTGGGGTTGTTTGGGAAAAGCAAGCTGGGAATCCTAACATTCACCATGCAAACATTCACTCAGTTTTATTCTCCTAACTATATTGTGTTTGGTATGCAGAGAAGAAATTTCTGGTTTTTTGCTGAATTAGGACAAGGACGATCTCTTTTAAAAAAGCTTTTAAGCAATACTTTTGTCTGCCTCATCTTCATCTGCTCTTGCCTTTCCTTTCATTGTTGCCTGGTACTGTCAAGTTGTGAATTTCTTTTAGGTTTCTGCAGTGTACACGGGGTTGTTTCTTGGCTTTCTCTCTTGTTGGCTCAGGATCTAGCTTTCTCAGGGCTGCTAAGTCAGTTACCACTCAGCCATCTGCTTTCCAGCTTCCAAAGCTCTGTTGCTGTTGCCTCCTCTCCCATTCTTCTTGTCCTTGTGGGTTTATGCCTTTAAAAAAATCTCTTCACTGTTGTTTTAGTGAGGTTTTGAGAGGGAATGAAAGTAAATGTGGGTATTCAACCCTCCACCTTTATTTGGAACCTCTTTATAATTAAATATCTTTTGAAACTTTCATTTAATAGCACAGCATAAACACCTCCCATAGTCTCACGTGGCCTTTGTAAACCATTTTCGTAATTGTATAATGTTCGTTGAGTAGGCACTGTGTTTTGTTTAACCGTGACTGTACTTTTGATGTTTTGAGTTGTTTCTGTCTTGGGGGCAGGAGGTCAGTTTTTCTTGTGTCCCTGTGTCTAGAATCTTGTCTGTTCTTAGTCTGTGGGTTCATCACTGAGTGTCCTGATTGCAGCATTACCTGGTTAATTTACCTTCAACCTGCCAGGCCATCCTGCACAACACCATGCAGCATTTCTCTCTAAGATGTCACCTCTCTCAAGACAATTCAGAGGGACCCTAACACCCATGACACACTGGTGACTGGCATTTGAGAGTCTCGCCACGCTTTTCTCAAATGGTCCTCCTTCATCTGCCCATCCACATTTGTTTTCACCCTCAGCACCTATCTCCTCCATGAAACCTCCCTCATTTACTCTTGACTGCACAATTTGTTTCCATCACATACAAAAAACACAACTGTTTTCTAATTGCTTAGGGTGAAAGTCTTTCTCTCTGAGTGAGCCCGACACTTCTTAGAGGCCTTACTTGTTCTTCCCTATGCTGGCTGCCCCCCACCTCCCTCACCCACCCCCAGGGGATAGTTCAATCAGTGCTTCATAGGTTCCCAGGGACTGGACAATGGCTCGAAGTGGTTACCTTGCCCTCTGGAGTCAGCGTCCAGATCACAGAGAAGGTCAGCTTGTCGGTCATGGGATTGAGGCTGCACAGCTCCTCACACAACAGCCTGGGGAGCATGGGGATCACCTGCAAACAGAGCACAGTCCCGTGAGCACCTTTCTGTAATCCGTGGCAATGTGCCAGAGTTCAGAAGCTTGAGCTTCTAGAGCAAGCTGAAGATGGAGGCTGCTCTTTCCCTCCAAGACTGCACTCTCTCAGATTGTTCCAGTCTTCTAAGTAGAGGTGATTTGGAGAGGTAACAGAAGGCAACAGATAGATTATCGCAATGAAAAAATAATGGCATTTAACTCAATACTAAAGCTCCAGAACAATTTGTACTTTGGGATGTAATCATTCCAGTTGGACTTTATACGCAAGAACCCAAGGGTTGAATATAAAGTCTTGATAGGATTTCATTGAAGTAAAATTAAGCTGTTGCCAAATCAATGCTTTAGTAACTGAACATACCACAATTTACCAAATTACATGTTGGAACGTTAACAGAATAACAAAATATCACTATAGCAATGAAACCACAAAGTTCATAAATCCAGTTTTTCTAGAACAATGTGGTCAATGAGTTATCCATTTTGTAGTTTCTTTAACCCTACACTATCTCTTCTCTCTACTGAACTTTGTATCTTGCAATACTTTTATTCAGTGGCATACTTTCTTTAATTAAATCTATTCAATTTTATTTTCAAATTATGATTCATAGCTATTCCAGAATACTACTTATGTTCACCAAAATTCAAATGATGAAATGAGTATCTCTCCTTGGGTCTCCTGAAGAGACTTCAAACTCTCGTCCTTCTGTCTTTAAGTCAGTTCCTTCTCCCATTTTAAAATTTGATTACCATTTATTCTTCCTCCCAAACTAAAAATACTAGCACTAACATCCATTTATTCAATACTTGTGCTGTGAACCTACTTGATTTGTAGTGTTAGGTCTGACGAACACAGTTACCCTGTCAACTAATTGAGAAGTTAGCAGATAGGGGGCATCGGTATTATATTTGAGGTACACTTAGGAGTAAGTTTCTTTTTTAGGAAAAAATATACCCAACTCCAGTGGTTTCTTGTTTTGTGTGAAGTGTCTGTACTTGCACTCTTCTTTTAATACAGTAAATGATCTTTGTACTGGAAAAGTACATTCTAAAACTATGGCCCATATGAGAAACAAGTTAATTCATAATTGTACGGCATTATTTGGCATGCTTTGGAAGGAAGCTATTATCTTTTTACACTTGTATAAAATTTAATGACCACCTGAAGACTTTTGGTAACAGTTTGTACACTACAAATATCTTTTGTTTAAAAAACCCTTTGTATTGTGAGTTGGGTAAAAGTTTACAGAGTAGATCATTTGTTTTGCATTCAACAATTCATACACATTTTGGTTTGTGTCAATGGCTGCAATCCCCACAATGCAACCCTACTCATCCCACTTCCCCTTGCGTTTCCTGTTTCTATTCCTCTTTTCCTAACTCTTCGGTAAATGCTGCCCCTTTGCTCCCCAATTATTTAAGGTGTGTATACCTCCCTAGTGTGACGGGTTCCCTGATAGATCTGCCTATTGTTTGGAGGGAAATTAAGCCATGGGGGAGAGTTCAGGTTCCACCAGTTTCTATCTGACGAGTAAGCCTATACAACAATTACTTTCAAAAAAGTTTTCTGTTATTGCAGATAACATTTTCCCCACTCATTTAGTGGTGTATTAAAATGTAATATCAACCACAAAAAAACTTCTAGAGCTAATGGTGGAATTTAGTAAAGTTGTAGGGCATAAAGTCAACAAGCACAAATCAGAAGACTTTCTAAACACCAACAATGAGAAATCTAAACGGGAACGTAGGGACACAATTCCATTTATGGTAGCACCTAAGAGAATAAAGCAGTGGTGGTGGTGGTTATATGCCGTGGAGTCGGAACCAACTCATAGCAACCCTGTACAGGGTTTCCAAGGCTGTATATCTTTATGGGAGCAGAAAGCCTCATCTTTCTCCCACGGAACAGCTGGTAGTTTCGAACTGCTGACCTTAAGGTTTGCAGCCCGATTCATAACCACTACATTACCAGAGCTCCTTAAGAGAATAAAATACCTAGGATTAAATCTAATCAGGGATGTGAAGAACTTATACGATAAAACTATAAAACTGCTGAGAAAACATAAGGGAGACTTAAATAAATGAAAAGATATTCCATGTTCATGGATTAGAAGACAATATTGTTAAGATGTCAATATTACCCAAAGTGATTTATAAATTCAATGGCAATCCTTATCAGAATTTCAATAGCCTTCTTTACAGAAACAGAACACCAACCTTCAACTTTATCTGGAAGGAAAAGAGGTTCCAAATAGCTAAAACAATATTGAAGGAGAAGAACAAAGTAGGAGGACTCACACTTACTGATTTTAAAATATACTACAAAGCTACAGTAAGTAAAATAGTTTGGTATTGGTTTAACAATAGACACACAGACCACGGGAATAGGATTGAGAGCACAGAAGTCAATCAACATGTCTGTGGGTCAACTGAGTTTTGACAAGGGTGTTAAGTTCATCTGAGGTTGAAAGGGTCTCTTCAGTCAGTGGCACTGGAAATTTGGATTTCCACATGTAGGAAATTAAAGCAGGATATATGTCTCATACCAGACACAGAAACAAGTTCAAAATGGATTAAGGACCTAACCGTGAAAATAAAAATTGTAAAATTCTTAGAGGAATAAGCAGGGCAACATTGTTAGCCCTAGCTTTCAACAATAGATAATCTAATTTCATAACAAAAACACAAACAGCAGAAGACAAAATAAAAAATGGGACCTCATACATCTTTAAAACTTCTGTTAATCAAAAGGCTTTACCAAAAAAAGAGAAAAGACAAGCTACCTGCTAGCATATCTTTCAAGACCATACCAAGGAGTTTCAAAAAGTTCATAGAAAAAATTCTATTATCTTTTCATTCTGTTTATCCACCAAGAGTCTAATAACCAACAGAGATTTAACATTTTGACAATAATAACAAAAAGACATACTAAAAATCTAATAATAAGACAGCTGAAGGACTTAAATAGATATTCAAATGGCCAATAAACAAATGAAAACATGCTCAATGTCATTGTTGTTGTTAAATGTCATCATGTTGTTTCTGATCCATAGCGACCCTATATATGGTTTCTGAGGAGCCGCCAGTGGGTTTGAACCGCTGACCTTACAGTCCAAACTAACCTTGCAGTCCAGCACATTAACCCAGGCGTCAGGTCAATTCGACTCATAGCTATCCTAGGTACCAAAGAACAAAACTCTGCCTGGTCCTGCACCAACTTCACAATTTTGGTTCTGTTTGAGTCCAGTGTTCCTGGCGCTGTGTCAATGCACCCCTTGTTAAGGGTCTTCCTCTTTTTTGCTGACTCTCCACTTTACCAGTATGCTGTCCTTCTCCAGGGACTGGTCCTTCCATACAACACGTCCAAAGTACATGAGACAAAGTCTTGCCATCCTGACTTCTAAGGAGGAGCTGGCTGCACTTTTTCCAACACACATCTGTTTGTTTTTCTAGCTGTCCCTGGCACTTTCAATATTCTTCCCCAACACCATCATTCAAATGCATCCATTTTCTTATTCATTATCCAAGTTTCACACATATATGAGGTGAATGAAAATACCATGGCTTGGATCACGAGTACTTTAGTTCTCAGGTTGATAGCCTGGCTTTTTAACACTTTAAAGAGGTCTTTTACAGCAGATTTGCCTAATGCAATAGTTCTTTGATTTCCTGACTGCTGCTCCCTTGAGTGCTGATTGTACATCCCAGTCAAAATGAAGTCTTCGACAACTTCCATCTTTTCTCCATTTATCATGAAGCTATTTACTGGTCCAATTATGTGGATTTTCATTTTCTTCACATTGAGGTGAAACCTATACTGAAGACTGTAGTCTCTGATCTCCATCAGTAAGTATTTTAAATCCTCTTTGCTTCCAGCAAGCAAGGTTGTATCATCTGCATATCGCAGGTTGTTAATGAGTCTTTCTCCTGTCCTGATGCCGTGTTCTTTTTCAGATAATCCTTCTTCTTGGGTTATTTGCTCAGCATACAGATTGAATAAGTATGGTGGAAGAACACCTTTCCTGATTTTAAAGCAATCCATATTCTAATAACCACCTCTTGGTTTAAGTACAGGCTTCTCATGAGAAGCGTTCCTGGAATTCCCATTCTGTGCAATTCACAGTTGAAAGTCTCTGTGTAGTCAATAAAGCACAAGTAAACATCTTTCTGGTTTCCTCTGTTTTTAGTCAAGATCCATATGATGTTCCTCATCATCTTCTGATTCCAGATTAAATTTCTGACAGCTCCTTGTTGATATTCTGAAATATCTTTAGCAAAATTGTACTTGAATGTGATAATGATAGATGATTTCCTCATTCCGTTGGGTCACCTCTCTTTGGAATGGGCACAAATATGGATCTCTTCCAATTAGTTGGCCAAGAAGCTGTCTTCCAAATGTTTTGGCATAGACTAGTGAGCGCCAGCATCAGTTTGGTGAAAGGTTTCACTCTGTATTCCACCAAGTCCTGGAGCCTTGTGTGTTTTTTTTGTTTTGTTTTGTTTTTTGCCAATGTTTTCAGTGAAGTGTATGCTTCTTCCTTCAGTAACAGCAATTGTTGATCATATGCTATCTCTAGAAATGGTTGAATACGGACCAATTATTTCTGGTACAGTGACTGTGTATCCCTTCCATCTTCTTTTATGTTTCCTACATGGTTCAATATTTTGTCCACAGACTCCTTCAATATTGCAACCCAAGGCTTGAATTTTTTCTTCAGTCCTTTCAGCTTGAGAAATGCTGGGTGTGTTCCTCCGTTTTGGCTTTCTAACTCCAGATCTTTGCATATTTCATGATACTACTTTGTCTTCTTGAGCTGCCCTTTGTAATATTCTGTTCAACTCTCTTACTTCATCTTTTCTTCTAGTAGCCTTAGCTTCTACATTCAAGAGCAAGTTTCAGAGTCCTTTCTGATACTCATTTTGGTCTTTTCTTTCTTTCATGTCTTTTTAATGACTTTTTGCTTTATTCATGGATGATGTTCTTGATGTAATTCCACAACTCTTCTTGGGCTTTGGTCATTAATGTCTAATGCATCAAATCTGTTCTTGAGATAGTCTCTAAGTTCAAGTGGAATATACTTGAGGCTATATTTTGGCTCTCATGGACTTGTTTAAATTCTCTTCAGCTTCAATTTACATTTGCAATTGATAGTCTGTTCCACTGTTGGCTCCTGGCCTTGTTTAGGTTGATGATATTGAATGTCTCCATCATCTCCTCCCACAGACGGGAGTCAATTTGATTCCTGTGCATTCCATCTGGCAAGGGACACATGTATAATCGCCTTTATGTTGTTGGAAAAAGGAACTTCCAATGAATAAGTCCCTAGTCTTGTAAAATTCTATCATGCAATCTCCAGCATAATTTCTATCATCAAGATTATTATTTTTATTTTATTTTACAACTACCGATCTGTCCTCTTTGTTTCCAACTTTAGCATTCGAATCACAATTATCAATACATCTTGGTTGCATGTTTGATCAGTTTCAACCTGAAGAAGTTGGTAGAATTCTTCAATTTTATCATCATTGGCTTAAGTGGCTAGTATGCAAATTTGAGTAACGGTTGTATTTAACTGGTCGTCTTGTAGGCGTATGGATAGGATTTCATCACAGGTAGCATTGTACTTCAAGATAGATCTCAAAATGCTCCTTTTGAAGATGAATGCAACATCACACCTGGCACAGAAAACCATACTCGGTACATTTCATTTTCTGATTATTGACGGATGTTTAGAACTTTCTTTTGTATTTTGGGGAGGCAGCTCTACCCCACTCATGTCTTGAGTGCCTTCTAACCTGAGGGGCTTATCTAACCTTTGGGCACTAGGACAGTGTTCTGCTGTTACTCACAAGGCTGTTAGTGGCTAACCTTTCAGAAGCAGTCTGCCTCTGCTTTTCCCTAGTCTGTTTCAGTCTGTACGCTCTGCTGACACATGCACAGTACAGGTGACCCTGCTGATATTGAAAATACAGGTGGTACTGCTTCTAGTATCACAGCAACACACAAGTCACCACCGTAGGACAAACTGACAGATAAGTGTTCTTGTTGTTGTTAGGTGCCATTGAGTTGATACCGACTCATAGCGACCCTGTGCACAAAAGAACGAAACACTGCCCAGTCCTGTGCCACCCTCACAATTGTTGCTACGGTTGAACCCCTTGCTAATGCCACTGTACCAATCCATCTCACTGGGGGTCTTCCTCTTTTACACTGACCCTCCACTTTACCAGTCATGAAGTCCTTCTCCAGCGATTGGTCCCTCCTGATAATATGTCCAAAGTATGAGAGACGAAGTCTTGCCATTCTGACTTCCAAGAAACATTCTGGCTATATTTCTTCCAATACAGATTGGTTTGTTCTTTGGGCAGTCCATGGTACTTTTAATACTCTCCTCCAACACCATAACTCAAATACTTCAATTCTCCTGAGGTCTTCCTTATTCAATCTCCAACTTTCACATGCTGAAAATATCATGGCTTGGGTCAGTCACACCTTAGTCCTCAAACTGACGAGTGTTGAGTGTGATACATAATGACAGAAAAAAAATTAAAAAGGAGCTGCTGAGGCTACTAATTTACAACCAAATGCCTCATGGGATTGAGTTTGGAGTTTTGGGTCATGTTTTCTGGTGCATCCCAGTAAGTTGGCCTCAGAATGTGTTTAGTTTGACCTTCTAGCTTGGTGTGTATGACTGGGGTCTTAAATGCTCAAAAGTGGCCATCGCAGGCACAATTGGTCTGTATTCACCTGGAGTAACAGAGGAAGAAGGAGAGTCATAAACAGGATGTGGAGTATGTGGCCAATAACGTCCTTTGACACGAGACAAGGAGGGCTAGATGTGAATTAGCTATTAGGATTTCGATCAAAGGTTCCATAGAAACATTCCAAGCGAAGGGGGGAAATGCAGAACAGAATCCCCAATTCTCCTGGACTCCAACATTACGTTTCTAAAGCAATAGAGGTTGAATGACCCCTGGAACTATTGCTCTGAGATAAAACATGAAAGCAGAAATATCCTCTGACCCCAACTTAAAAACTGAATAATAGTTTAGCTTAACTAGTAAAAGAGGTCTGCCTTGAGCATTATGATCTCTGAGGAACTATCTACAGGAATCCAATTGAGAATAGAAAGATTAGTGGGAGTCTCAGGGTGCAGTGAGTTTATATTAATGAGGGTGAGGCTGGTTACCTAACTCTCAAAGAATGGCAGCAGTGCCATGGAACTGTACATGCAGAAATGGCTGAGTTGGTGTATGTTTTGCTGTGTGTGCATGCTTTCAATAACAAAAGTTTCTTTAAAATTATGATCTAAATGTCAAACATTTTCTTGGGTATGTCAAATGTTTTATAAAATAAAACATCTTCAGATCCACCTGCATAAGTGTTTTGTACAAAAGGGAGAAAGTTTCAATACCTTCCTGTCTCATGATTGATTTTATAGATTTAGATTTGGACTAACTCAAGTTAGTTGCATGTGCATTCATGGATTCTTTTCTGGATAATTATACCCACTGTGTTTTGGTGATAGGCTAGGCACTCCAGTACATTTGTTGCAATGGGACCAGTCCAGGGATTTTACAGAGAGTTAGTACTTCTACATCTTATTCTGAACCATAAAACTGACCAACTGATGACATAACAGATTGCCTGACTTCATGCTGTTGTGGCTGTTAAGTGCCACTGTGTTGGTTCTGACTCACAATGACTATATATAGGGTTTCTGAGGCTGAAATCTATGTGGGAACATTTTTCTCCTTCAGAGTGGCTGGTGGGTTCAAACTGCAAATCTTATGCCTTCAGTCCAGTGCTTTTCCTCTAGAGCCACCATGCTCCCAATTTTATGTTTTAGTGTTTGTCAAAAGAAAATCACTTCAACTAAAGGAGCCTGGTGGTGCTGTGGGTTAGGCATGGGACTACTAACTGTAAGTTCGGCAGTTCAAGCCCACCAGCTGCTCCGAGGCAGAACGATGAGGCTGTCTGCTCCTGTATAGATTGGCAGTCTTAGAAAAGCTGTTGAGTTGGAACCAAGTCAATGGCTGTGGATTTGGTTTGGTTTAGATGCAGCATTGGACCCTGGAACAGAAAGAAGGCCTTCATGGGAAAGCTGGTGCAATCCACTTTGAAGTCGGGAGTTTGGTTAATGTACTGCAACAATGTCTATGTCTTAGTTATGACAAATTGATCGTGGGAATATTTGATGTTAGCAATGGGGAAGACGGTGTGGGATACATGGTCCTTTCTGTACCATCCTCGCAACTTTTCTGTAACTCTAAAATTATTCTGGAGTGCTGGTGTGGCGCTGTTGGATCATTGGACTACTAACCACAAGGCTGGTGGTTCAAACCCACCAGTTGCTCCTTGGAGACCCTATGTAGAATTGACATGAGCTGGAGCTGACTCGACGGCACTTAACAACAACAGCAACAATGACAAAGTTACTCCAAAAGAAAGTCATGTCATGTTTCCATGAACTGATATCATAAGCAAGTGTTTTACATTTATCTGAAATAAACCCATGCTAATGAATTAAACCCAATGTGTTTTTATATATTAGGATTTGGGGTAAGAGTTTATTTGCAAAAAGGCCTTCATCCCTTTAAAAAAAAAAAAAAAAAGTCTAAAGCCTACTAACTAAATGAATAGAGTCCAGACTTGCTGGCAGTGTGGTGCAGGAAGAAAGTACAGGCTTTGAAGTCAGCTAGACCTGGGGTCCAATCCCGGGGCCACCACTTCCTGGATAATTTGGCCAAGTCCATCTGACTCTCTGTCTTGGTTTTCTTTTTGGTAAAACCACACTGACGCTCAGTAGAAGTCAGTTCACGGGCCATAGCAGATGAGCTCCTCTTGTTACCTGACACGACCTTCCCCTTTGGTCTCTTGCCCTGGCCTCCCCGCTATATCACCTTCTTGCTGCATCCCTCCCCCTGCCACCTGCTCAGGAATCTAGCTTTTACACATATTGTTCCCTATTTCTGGAATATCTTTTGGGCTTGGTGCATCTGGTGCACTTTTGCATTTCCTTTGCGATCCAGCTCACCCCATCCTCAGAGGGCTAAACCAGATCCCCCTGGCAGAATGTATGCTATGTTTTATGGCTTCTCTACTTGCATAAACGATGTGAGGCAGTCCTAGAGTCAGCCACTGACCCTTCTGTGCATGCGCTACACCAGAGCTTGGGCCCTCCCCTCGACCAGGCCCAGAAGCCTCAGGAACAAGGCATCGGGAAACAGTCATGTTTGCCGATGAATGACTTTCACCTTGGAAATGAGTCACCTGTTGTTTCCTATGTTTACAAGTTTCCTGTGTCACATAAAACATTGGATGGCAAAGAATGGTAGTTTAACCCTCTTTACATAAAAATTTCAGTTTTGTTTTCTTAAACCCCCCCCAAAAAAACCCTAAACCCCCCAAAACAAGTTTAATGGATGGTAACCCCCACCTTTCCAGTTTGGGTTAAATAATTATGCTTCTGTGGAGTTCACGTGAACTCCAGTGTGATATTTAAGTCTTCTTCATGGGGTGTGGGGGGTCAAGTTACAAGAGTAACTTGTTATCCAGAGTTGTTGCTGTCGAGGGCCGTCGAGTCAATTTTGACTCACAGCAACCGTGTACAGGGTTTCCGAGGTTGTAAATCTTTGCAGGAGCAGAAAGTCTCATCTTTCTCCCATGGAACGGCTAGTGGACTTGAACTGACAACCTTGTGGTTCGCAGTCCAGTAAGGTATAGAAAGAATCTGCAGTCTGAGAATCCTACAGGGAAGACATCTACACTTCCTCTTGTACATTTGGAGCCCAGCCAGATGCCCTGGAAGGCTACCCCCTCACCCTTGGCCCCTTGTCACCAACCCCCCTCAAAGAAACCCCCACAAAACCCAACAAACCAGGTGAATGGCGAGTGTCCAGGTTGAGAGCAGAGCTACTTGTCAGCAGTCAGAGTCACAGTTAAAGGTCAAAATTTCACATTTTTGAAGTTACTCATACGAGTGGGTTTTAAACAGTTCAAGAGGAAATGGAATGAAAAGACAATGGAGTTTTCCCACAAGCTTTTGACACCCCCTCATATTTTAAGACTAAGATAGACCATTTTGGCTACTCCCTCCTAAAGTTACTGACTGACCCGCTCAATGGCTGCCCTGCTCAGTGACTGCCCAAGTTATAAAGAAAGTTTGGTAAACTCTATCTTGTACAGAAGACCACACTTCAATATGCACACGGCAGCAGTCAGATACTAAAGACCATAAATGCTCGTGAAGAAGCTAAACATTAAAACTCAAGGAGTACAATTATTTTTTCACGAGCATTCTTTGAATAAGCTTCCACCAGATCTTGAGGCAGAATTCTGATGGAATTCAGATTATACAGTTTTATGTCCCCATGAGGCTTTCTGCTCCTGTAAAGATTGACAACCTCGGAAACCCCGTGCAGGGTCGCTATGATTTGGAACAGATTCCACGGCACTTAACAACAACAACGTGTCAGTAGATTACCATTCTTCTGTCTTTCAAAGAAAGACAAAGGGATAGCAATGATACAGTGGCTCTGTGGCTTGGCACGGCCTGGCAGATTTGAGCTGGGGTCAGTGTGTATGTGTTCTCTGACAGCCCTGGGACCCAGCAGGGCCCCTTGGTGGGTGGGGCTGAGAGGCCCGGAGGCCCCACCGATAAGCTGCTTCCTCAAATACAAGTGTTGTTATTTCAGCGGGAGACCCAGCCAGACAGGGGCTCGATGGCCCACACATACACAGGTGTGCTACGTGAGCTCTCCCATGGCACCTGGACAGACTCCGAGCTGGGATGACAAGTTCAGAGCACAAATTCAAAGTGGGGAAAGAGAAGAAAGAACGCCTGGGAGCTAGCTGAGAGACTCCCAGCATCAGCAACCTTCCTGGGCCTCCACGTTTCCCCTGTCCTGTCCTGTCTTGTCCTCTGTTCTCTATGTTTTCTATGATCATCTCAGGTTCCATACGAAGGGAATTCAAAACGGATGGCTATGGTGTGGTGCTGGAGGATAAGCAATGGACTGCTTACCACAAAGTTAGTGGTTCAAACCCACCAGCCACCCCTGGGAAACCCTATACAGGGTCGCTATGAGTCAGCACTTAACAATGAAATCACAGAAAACTTTACTAAACAAAAATACCAAAAGGTGAAGCTATTGTTTCTCAACATATATTCTATCCAGGTCTACACACTTCTGAAGGCAGGGCCTCAATTTCTCTGACTCCTGGTGTGGCGCTGTGGGATAAGCACTGGACGGCGAACCATAAGTTCGGCAGTTCAAACCCACCAACCGCTCCTTGGAAACCCTAGACAGGGTCGCTATGAGTTGGAATCAACTCAACAGCACTTAGCAGTAACCCTTCCCTGAAGAATTCTGCACTCTTTGATTTACACCACGTCAAAACAGCAGTTAGGGAATCCTTGAGAGACCATGTTCTTTTGAAATGTTCTTGAGTTTGGGGAATAAAAAGAAGACTAAAGGGTCAAGATCAGAGTTGTAGGGTGAATGGGGTAAAGTTTCCCAATGAAATTCTCCCAGGAAAGTCCTGCTACCCTCAAAGAATGAGCAGGAGTATCGCTGTGATGGAAAACAGTTCCCTGACACCATTTTCCAGGCCTTCTTCTCACCAAAGCACGATTTTCTTAAAGTCTTTCTTTCATAATAGGCCCTGTGATCATCCTGTGCCCTTCCAGAAAATCCAATCAAGATGATCCCTTTGGAGTCTCCAATAGTCACTCTAACCCTCTTAGCTGACTCCTCTACCTTGAATTGAACTAACCAAACAGATCCCCTGGGAAGCCAATGCTTTCATTGGACCTTTTTTTTCAAGACATCCTAACAAGACTAAGACAAGTATATGGCGGACAAAACTTACTTGCAGCCATCCACTGATCACAGAACCATGTTTATTAACATATTTTGTTTGGAATAAACCTGGGCATGTATGAACTGGAATTCTAATAGCAAAACTTTTAGACTTTCCCACAGACATATATAAATACTCATATAAACTTAGAAACAGAAACTTGTCAACCTTTGTGAGACTCTTACATATGCCCATTAGAAACCTATGAGTCATAAGAAAATCATTATGAAAATTTAGACATAGAAACATGAGGCATGCGAAGTATGTAAAGACCACAAACAACCTTTAAGTTCACACTGGTTCAGGGTGCTGTGACACAAGAGAATAGAACATATATCTACACACCTTCTTATGTCTCACCTTGAAGGGAAGATGGGCCATTCGGCTACTCTCTAACCCTGGAGAAAAGATACAGCACAGCAGTGTCTGATGCCACAGTGGTCCTTGTCATATGGAGCCAGGGTGACAAACACCTATGTTGTTGTTAAGTCCCGTGGACTCGGTTCTGACTCATAGTGACCCTGCACAGGGTTTCCAAGGCTGTAAATCTTTACAGGAGCAGAAAACCTCATCTTTCTCCTGCGAAAGGGCTGGTAGTCTCCAACTGCCAACCTTGAGGTTAGCAGCCCAATTTGTAACCACTACTCTTACCAGAAATGAGGAGGTCCAAGAGCTGAACAGAAAAAAAATTCAAAGATCAGCTTGAGAAGATAAAGCCAAATATTATAACAAAATGTGCAAAGATCTGGAATCCGAAAACCAAAAAGGAAGAACACGCTCAGCATTTCTCAAGCTGGGGGAACTGAAGAAAAAAATCCAAGCCTCGACTTTTGTTATTGAAAGATTCTCTGGGAAAATTATTGAATGATGGAGAAAGCATCAAGAGAAGATGGAAGGAATAGACAGAGTCACTGTACCAAAAGGAAATGGTTAATGTTCAACCTTTTCAAGAGGTAGCATATGATCAAGAGCCAATGATACTGAAGGATTAAGTCCAAAGTGCATTGAAAGAACTGGCAAAGAACAAGGCACCAGGAACTGATGGAACAAAAATTGAAATCTTTCAAGAAAGTGAGGCGGCACATGAGGCACTCACTCATCTCTGCCAAGAAATTTGGAAGAAAACTATCTGGCCAACTGATTGGAAGAGATCCATATTTGTGCCCATTCCAAAGACAGGTGACCAACAGAATGCAGAAATCATCGGACAATCTCTTGGATATCCCATGTGAGTAAAGTTTTGCTAAAGGTAATACAGAAAATGGCTACAATCATACATTGACAGAGAACTTCCAGAGGTTCAAGCCGGATTCAGAAGAGGCCATGGAACGAGAGATATCATTGCTGATGTCCGATGGATCTTGGCTAAAAGCAGAAAGTATCAGAATGATGTTTACCTGTGCTTTATTGACTACACAAAGGCTTTTGATTGTGTGGATCATGACAAGCTATGGACAACATTGTGAAGTATGAATATTCTGAAACACTTAATTGTGCTCATGAGGAATCTGTACCTGGACCAAGAAGCAATTGTTCAAACAGAGCATGGGAACACTGAATGGTTTAAAATTTAAAAAGATGGGTGACAAGGTTGTATTCTTTCACCATAGTTATTTAACCTGTATGCTGAGCAAATAATCTGAGAAGCTGTGTTATATGAAGACCAATGTGGCATCAGGATTGGAGGAAGACTCATTAACAACCTGCGATATGCAGATGATACAACCTTGCTTGCAGAAAGTGAAGAGGACTTAAAACATCTACTGATGAAGATCAAAGAGCACAGCCTTTGGAATGGATTACATCTCATTGTAAAGAAAACAAAAATCCTCACCACTGGACCTATAAACAACATTCTCATCAACGGAGAAAAGATTGAAGCTGTCAAGCACTTCATTCTTCTTGGATCAACAATCAACACTCAAGGAGCAGCAGTCAAGAAATCAAACGACGTATTGCATT
>NW_006408614.1:4025635-4045190 GCF_000296735.1 Chrysochloris asiatica | reverse complement strand
CAAAAGATCCATTTTGGAAGAAGTGCAGCCAGAGTGTTCCTTGGAGGGCAAGATGGCCAAATTTTGTCTCTCATACTTTGGACATATTGTCAGGAGGGACCAGTCACTGGAGATGGATATCATGTTTGGTACAGTGGAGGGTGAGAGAAAAAGAGGAAGACCCCCAATGAGATGGATTGGCCAAGTGGCAGCATTGATGGATTCAAGCGAGGCAACAGTAGTGAGGTTGGCCCAGGATCGGGCAGTGTTTCTATCTGCTGTGCATAAGGTCACTATGGGTCAGTACTGACTCGATGGCACTCAACAACAACAACAACAACAACAGCAACAATGCTACCAGAGCTCTTTGACAATTCCTATATACACCCAAAATTTCTGCTCACTCACAATAGAAGGTGGAGACGGAACTGTGATTCTGTCTGATCTTAGGCCTTATCTGTAAGAGACCTCTGTTGAGTTTGAATCAAGACTAAATCTTCCTCCCAAGACCTCTTGCTAAAGGTCAAAAGCCTAAACTCTAAAGATGTGACTTTGAACCCTGGAACTAACACTGTAATTGTTCATTATGATTCTCGGGTCCTAAATGAATGCCTTGAGGTCTCACTTGTGCGCCTTGATACCCACTGAGTGAGCTGATGAATGACAAACCCAAGTAGCTCTCTTAACTTGCTAAGACTAAATCTTACATGACAGCCTCATCGGCTTCACTAGCCTGTCTGGAGAACACGGATAGTTCTTTTGAAGTTTATAAACTCCCTCAATTCTCTGTCCGTTCCCATAAACCCCATGATCAACCTCACAATCTGCCTTTTCTGCTGTTGTAACTCTTAGCTGAGCAGGGTTGTCTGGAGATGCATCACGGAGCCAGTCTTAGCCATTACCTCAGGGACTATTGCTTGTCTTTGGTTACTTCCTTCCTCCAAGCTCTTAAGAAGCTATTTGAAACCTTATTACTCTACTAAAATCTCCTTTACCCAACGCCTTCTCCCTTGTTCTCAGTAGAAAACCTCATTTCTTCTTTACAGAGAAAACTGAGATAATCAGACTCAATCCCCACCCCATTCTAAACCATGTTTGTAGGCCAGTGTCTCCCTACTGTACTCCTAACTTTTCAGATGTGCCTTAGACCCCTGCTACCTCACAATGACCTCCTTCCTGCCCAGAGTCTGGCCCCATTCCCACAGTGATTTGACCCACCAACACTCGCATCACTGCTACGTTCTTCTCAGTTACCCTCCTGTTCTGCTGGCCTTGATCTTCCTCCTTAGAATCTCTAGTCTTAACAATGAGAAGCAAACAACATCCCATCGACAGCGCAGCCCTTCCTCTTCTCTCTGATTATACGTTTCTCCAGACACTTTACACTGCCTACCTTTCGTCCCACCTTCCTTTTCATTTGCCAACCCAATATACTATTTTTAGTACAAAAATCATGTTAACTATGAAAGTTTTAGGTGACACCAATTCCAAACATGCAACTGTAGAAGTTTGAAGGCCCCGTCCCTTGGACTAACTAATGATAACATGAAGGTATAGAATGTTTGCTCTTTTTCTTTGCATACATATATGCACCTTATGTAAGTATTGTATACTATGTTGTTAAGTGCCATCGAGTTGGTCCGATTGCTAGCAATCCTATACTGAATTTCCAAAGAGTAGCTGGTGCACGTGAACTACTGACCCTGTTTGTGGGTCACAGCCCAGCGCAGATCCTACAGCACCACATCAGAACTCCACTGTGCACTCCAGGTGCCTCTGTTTTGTTGACATACAGAATGCTTTACGATTGTGCTTTCTGGGCTCCCTTCCTTGACCGGAGAGTTCCTTGAATGCCGGTTCTCCTCGTGTTCTGTCCTTGGCCCTCCTTTTTTCTCATGGGCACACCTTCCCCCAAGACCTTCCTGACACAGTCCGCATTGTACTTCTAAGCTTGCCTCTCCTCCGAACCCCAGGCCCCTCTATTATGCTGCCTCCGGACACCTTGGTATGATTGTTCCATGAACACTTCAAGCTTTGCATGTAGAAGACAAAATTCCACACTCCCCCATCCTGCACCTGCTTCTGTGTCGATACTTTCTGTCTCTGTAAAGAGCAGCGCACTGAGATGGCGCTGTGGGCTAATGCGCTCGACTTCACAGTCGGTTTGAACCACAAGGTCGGTGCTTCTGGCTCACGAGCTGTTCCTCGGAATCCCTACACAGGAGTCGCAACCAACTCCACTTAACAACAACAGTCCCCAGCTAAATAAACAAACACACAAAAAAACAACACAAGTTCCTCAAGCCCTTCTGCTGAAACAGAAACTCCACATCTACACACACCTCCTGCAAACTAAAGCTGGGCATTGCACATGGCTCTCATTCTCCCTCACTGCTTCATCCATTCAGTCACCGAAGAAACTTTACATTCCAGAGCTTGCTCCGATCGGGCTTCCCCTCTCCCCTAGGTTCAGCTGTGGGTACATCTCTCTGTCTTGGGCTCTGTCTTAGTTCTCTAGCGCTGCTCTAGCAGAAATCCCACAAGCAGATGGATTTAACCACCAGAAATTTATCCCCTCACAGTTTAGGAGGCTAGTTTTAGGCAAAGCCTTTTTCTCTTTGTTGGCTCCAGGGAAGGGCCCTGTCTCCTTTCAGTGCGCGGAGGCCGAGCGTTCCTTAGAGATCTCCATGTGGCTTGGCATCACCCTTCCCCAGGATCTGGGAGCTTCACAGAGCAGGGACCCAGGCCTGAAGGAAGCACTCCTCTTCCAGCTCCTATCTTGATGTCAGCAGGCCCCTCTTTCTCTGCTCACACTTCTCTGACCTCTTGTAATATACAGAGTGGTTATGAGTAGGAACTGACTAGACAACACTTAACAACAGCAACAACACTCCACCCTTAATCTTCTTATTGGTTTATCACATCTGATTACATTATGGGGACTCAACACATAGCTGCCACATCACCGAGAATCACGGCTAAAGTGACACATACTTTGGGGGCACAATTCAATGCACGACAGGTTGCATTCTACCAGTCTCATAAATCAGTGGGTCCACCTCAATGGCGGAGTTCTCAACTCCTAAATAACTCCAGGTGAGATGCTCCTTGCTAGCATTCTCCAGATGACTGCATGTTCTGGTTTCCCAAACTCCACCCAACGATAACCAGCAGCCCCACTGAGATCAGGGGACCACTGCTTTCCCTCTCTCAACAACTGAGGAGGCAGATTCAAAAGCTTTGAAAGTGAGCTTGTTGTGCACATTAGGGGAGGTTCACACACCTTCAATTGGGTCCCGAAGCATCTGAGGAAGCCTGGACCACTTCATGTTCAGAGGCCAAGGGTCATAAGTGGTCCAAGGCTTCCAGGAGCATCTGGCAGAGGTGTCCAGGACCCCGACTCTAAGGGGTCAGCAATGACAACAGTGGAAAGTACCACTCCCATCTGCCTGCCTTTGCCTCTCCCCATTCTTGTCTTGGGAGCTGGGCTGTGAAAATTGGGAGGAGACTGTGATTTGAGGCACTGGCAAAGCCCTTCTTGCTCAGGATGTCTAGTTTGGCATTGTTGTTGTTGTTCTTAAGTGCCATCGAGTCGGTTCTGACCCATAGTGACCCTGCATAGGGTTTCCGAGGAGCAGCTGGTGAGCTTGGACCGTCGGACCTTGCAGTTCAAAGGGCTTTGCAGTCTGGTGCATTAACCCTCAGCGCCGCACCAGGACTCCATTTTGGCATTAGGCTGAAGATATCTATTGCCCCAGTTCGACATCACAATGTAGCTAAGTGCTCCTAAAAGCCTGTGAGCAAAGATTTTGATCTGTTTGGGATGCCTACTCAAAGCCTCAAGATCCCATGGGGAGCAAGGGCCCTCGTACCGGTAATAATTTTCCTGCCTCTGACCTCCCTATTTATTCTTCATCCAACAGGTACAAGATGATTCTCTATCTCAGCCTATGGAGAACGGATCACTTCCCCACCTGCCCTGGAGCTCCTGAGCCTGCCACTCCAGGTCGACTTTCATAACCGTGTTTCTTAGTTCGTCCTGCACTTTGTTGTTGTTGCTGCTAAGTGTTGTCAAGTTGATTTTGATGCAGAGCCGGCCTATACAGGGTTTCTGAGGAGCAGCTGGTGGGTTTGAACTGCTGACCTGTGGTTCGCAGTCCAGTGCTGATTCTACAGTTTACGCCCCAGAAATTCCCAAGTCCGTACAACTCCACATTCATGCTGTGCTTTTTCTAGAGTCCCTCTATGTCTACACACCATGGACCCTGCACTGAATGCCTCCCGATCTAGAAAGTTTCAACTCAAAACTGGAAACAATGCTCAAATGTCAACTGCTTTGCGAAACCTTCTTGGGCCTTCGACAAGCTTCTCTCCTACCACCACCCGAGGCAGATGGCCTTTCTCTCTCCTGTACGGCACTCCCTCACCTGGAGTACTCTTTCACCACAGGTAGCTGGTACGCACTATAAGGGCTTGCTACGTGGCAGCGTTTCATCTGTGGTGCACAGCGGCAGACTGGATGGCACTCTTGGCTGTAGGAAGGAAAAGGGGCTTGCCTGGTGCAATGTCTTCTGAGGCAGGCTCAGTTCTGAGATCACAATTGGGTCAGGCAAAGTTTAAAAGCTGGCCAGGGAACAAAGGGGGTTGGGGGCAGGACAGTGACTTTCTAAGCATTCTGGACTCGGGCTTGGGAGAGTTGGGAGAAATTGATCATTTAGGTAAATACACTGCTGCCCAAGGCAGCTGGGTGGGGGCACCAACAAGACTATAAAACCTTATATTAGTCTCAGAGAGCAGAAACATCGGCCAAAGCCACAGAGGGCAGGCTGGCCAAGTTCAGCAGTGGGTTAGCCAGGACAGCCCTGTGACCAACAGAAAGGGCCACAGAGGGGAAGAATCAATCATTTAGGGGAGAAGGGATGGGAAGCCAAGGCAGTGCCATGGGGGTGACTAGAGCTCACTGGGACCCCACATCAGTCAGCCCTGGAGGCTCTCCTGTCTCCTTTAGTCCTCAAGCCCTCAGAGCTCACAAGCCATCTGCTCCCATTTCTGCAGCTCCAGAGCGGTTCTCTGAGGATCTGGAAGTTTTAACACTAAGGTTCACTCAGCTAGCTCCCCACTCACACGCTGAAACAACGTCAAAGAAATAGATCATTCACTGGCCAGGCAACAGTTCTGTTTAAAGAGTTTTCTTTTTCATATCGACACTTCCATGAGTTCAGAATTTGATCAACTTCTTGCTACCCGGTTTGACATTACCAAAACATTACCACTCGGACAACCTGCTGGTGTCAAAGAGGAACATCTTAAAGCTCTTTGGATGCTGCATGCAGATACGCTGCCAATCCCAATCTTTGATCTCCATTATAAAGCGGCACCAATAAAATACCACAGAGATTTATGGGTGAACTTTCATTTGAGCTGTTTCACACCTAAAATAACACAAGTGTTGGGGCCAGGAGGCAGGGAATTTAGGGTTCAGCTGTTTAGGTTTTCTTTGACTTTTAAAAACTTAATCCACTGATTTAAAAAGATAACCTGACATTCTTCAATTGCATTGTATTTCCCAGAGAATATGGCTAGGAGAAATTCAGGAGACACACTTAAGAATGTCTTTCTGAGGAAAGACCAAAGTTCAGGTGGGTAGTGACTCCTATCTTACTGGAACCATCTTTTGTCAAAAAGAAAGAAAGAAAAAAAAAGGTTTGTTTGTTTTTCTTTGTTCATGGGATATAATAGTGGCTATTTAAATTGATCTTTCATCTTGAACATTCCACATTACTAACAAGAGCAAGCAAATATTACTGTGAGCAAAATCCTAACAAATAGAATTTCACTGAAAAGACACTAACTAAGATGGTCAATTTCACTGGTGTACTGTCCTTAATCTTGGGGACAATTCCTTGCATCAGCTCTGACTATAATTCTGGCAGGTCACAAGTCAGAAGGACCAGAATTAAAGAAACCAGTGCTGTATTCAGGCCAGATGGGAACTCAACCGACACCCCCTCACTGTCCCCTCCCCTCCCCCTGGTCAAGAGGTTGGGAGAGCAGATTCTGCCAACTGAGAGAGCAGAGTATCTGAAGGGGAAACACAGCTCCTCTAGCTTCTAAGAAGACCTTTATAGGCACCGTAAAGTGAAAACAGCAGAAAAGTTCCTGGACACAGTCCTTTCAGAAACAAAAACGAGTAGGAAGGAAGGTCAGAGCAGCGGTTCAAAGGACTCTGAACGCACAGCGGCCGCTGTCCAAGGTTGTAGGTGGCACCCTGCCCGGGGCCTGCCAGGCTGAGGGGCAGCCCCCACAGCAGGGACGCTGCAAACTTCCTCTGCAGCCCCTCACCCCAGCTTCTGGGAGAAATCCTATCACCACAGCAATCACAAAACCAAAAAAAAAGGGAACTGAAACGAAGTGTACTTAGCTATTTAACGCAATTTTATTTTTGCATTTTCTTATTTGACAAAAAAATTCCCTGGTTACAAGGAGAAGACAGCAGCTGGAGAAGAGAAAGCCACCGGCTCAGAGGAAGAGCCTCTAGTGTCAAATCCTAGTGACCCAGGAGGAGAGAGGAGAACTGCCCCATAAATGTCTGAGGCTGTAAATCTTTATGGCAACAGACAGCCTTGTCTTTCTCCTGTGGAGAGTCTGGTGGGTTTGAACCACCAACATTTTGGTTAGCAGCTTAACAACAGGACTCTTTTTAATGGTAACTAAAAATGAAAAACACCAAACCCACTACCACTGAGTCAATTCTACCTCATAGTGCCCCTATAGGGTCCTACAGGACAGAGACGTGCCCCATAGAGCTTCCATGGCTGAAAATCATTATGCAAGTACAGTACCACACTTTTCCCTTACTGAATGGTTGGTGGGTTCGAACCACCGATTTGGTGAGCAGCCCAGTGCTTAACCACAGTGCTACCAGGGCACCTTCTTCATTGCGGGTTGTTCTTGTTGTTATGTGCCATGGAGTCGTTTCCGACTCATGGCGATCCTGTACAGGGTTTCCAAGGCTGTAAATCTTTATAGGAGCAGAAAGCCTCATCTTTCTCCCACAGAACAGCTGGTAGTTTCGAACTGCTGAACTTGCGGCTTGCAGCCCGATTCGTAACCACTACGCTACCAGAGCTCCTTGTGGTAGAACTCTTCAACGTTCACCTCTGAAGCACCCAGGCAGCTTTCCGAGGTGGAAGAACAGTTCACATTTACCCACTTGACATGGTCCTTAACGGCTAAAGTTTAGGAGACTGCGGTTTGACTTCTCTTTCCGTTATGACCTCACTGTTTTCCTAGATAGAGGAGACCTCACAGAGACGTCAGGGCCTCATTGCCCTTTTCTCAGAGGCCCTGGGCCAGGCCGAGGCTGGGTTTGGCCAACAGTACTTTCGGGCAGGAAGTGAAATTGGGATGCCTCCAACCTTAGGTCACATAAGTCGAGTTCATGTACAAATATAGGAACTGGGCTCTCAGGAGGGTCACACTATGAATGAGGTGTCCAGATTCTCAAGTGGCCCCTCTGCTCAGGGAGTCTGGGTCTGTTAACTACCAGGAGCCAAAGTGGAGTGAAAATCCCTCAAAAAAGTGTCAACATTTTTTACTTAGCTGTTTTTAAGGATGCCATCCACACTGCTGGGTGCAGAGATACGCTGTACGACAGTCCCCCCTCACTGTCTCCCTAAGCTGTTGTGGCATAGGATCAGCACTGGACTGCTCACCACAAGGTTGGTGGTTCAACCCCCACCACTCCTTGGAAACCCTATATAAAGTTGCTATGAGTCGGAACCAACTGATGGTACTTAACAAGAAGTTGCGAAAGGACATCAAAGCTACGACTGGACAGCAAGTCAAGTATGAGCTTTACGAAGAGGTGACAGTCCTCTGAAGAAGGCCAGTGGGAAAAGGAGGCTGTTCTGTGGCACAGTAAATAGAGCCCACTCTGAACAGGGGCAAGAAATGATACCCAATGCCTTTCGGGGGCTTTCCATTTTCATTCCTCCCATTTACCTTTCAAGGAGTCTGTGAGGCACTGTTGTTAAGTGCTCAAGTGCTAACTGAAAGGTCGGCGGTTTGTACCCACCAGCCGCTCTGTGGGAGAAAGATGGGGCAATTTGCTTCCGTAAAGATGACAGCATTGGAAAAGCTATGAAGCAGGTGTTTGCTCAAAGGTCTGTCCTTCAAGGCCACTGAGTCAGCACAGACTCTGCGGGAGTGGGTTTGGTTTTGGGGTGTCTCCCTTACCCATTCTTGGTATATGTTATTTGGCATGTCGACATGGCTGTCTGATTAACAGTGAATCCTACGAGAGAGGTATTAGCTGTTCTCCTCCCAGGCCATGAATTGGGGTGTCCTTGGATGTGGCCTAATCCTGTGGACGGGAGCCTAACTTGGGGAACCTAGGCTGTGTACTGTTCTACTCCTCCCTGTCCGTTTGTACGTTTGGAGGTCATGCCACTACAAGTGTCTGCTCCCAGGCTGCTTCACTAAGAAGCAGGGAGTAAAGTGCCACTGCACATGCCATGAATGAACAGCTCGATGTGTCATTTACTCAGGAGCACCCAGATCAAGAGTGACATTCGATCCCCTCCCCAAAAGGGTAACCACTCTCCAGACTTCCACGAGCATAAGTTAGCTTTGTCTGCATTTGAGCTTTTAGTATATACACGGACTCCTCTTTATACAAATGGAAATAAAACAACAACAGAAATGGAAGACAATGTAAAGGGAAACACAATTTTCAATCTGAGAAACTAAAGGCGGATATTTACCTTCTGCACCAGGTAGACGCTGGTGGCTCTCTCTGCAGCCACTTGGTCCAGATCCGAACCCTCGGGGATGAAGTAACTCACATCAGTGATGTGTACGCCCACTTCAAAGTTGCCTGTGAATGCACAAGAAGGACCCTCAGTCTGTGCAGACGAACAAGGCCAAGGTCTCTGTAGGCTCCTTTCCAAGGACACATGTCGCTCAGAACAGTGCTGGGCCTGTATTTTCTATCTGCTGTTCCTTCCCTCACTGTACACAAATGGTGATGGGTGTTTTATACCCAATAAACAAGATGAACTGTTTTCACAAGGTGCTTCCCATTTATAAAGATTCTTCTCTTTGAGCAAATACCAATAGACTTGCAAAAAGGTCTGACTAATTATGGATGAAGAACAAATCCTTTCAGGTCATTGTTGTTGTTAAGTACTGTGGAGTCGGTTCCAAGTCATAGTGACCCTGTATAGGAGTTCCAAGGCTGTAAATCTTTACAGGAGCAGAATGCCTCATCTTTCTCCTGTGGAACTACTGGTAGTTTCGAACTGCCGACCTTGAGGTTAGCAGCCTGATTTGTAACCACTACAAACCACCAGAGCCCCTTCAGGTCATTAGAGTAAGCTAATCTCCAAATCCCACAGTCCTACCTGCCACAGCCCTCGGTCAGCCCTGCACCTGGCCTCCCTGCTCCTCTTCTCTAACTCCCACAAGGTTGCTGGTGAGCTTTCTACACCGTGACATGATGACATCACCCCTGAGCCTGGTATTCAGGGCCTTCAGTACCTTACTCCATTCCACCTTGTTAGTCTGGGGGCCATCCTCAACATGCTCTTTAAGCAGCTGTCGTGGGAAACCTCTTCCCGTTCCCTGAACATATCTTACCTCACCCCATTCAGACACTTGTGGGCACACACACACACACACACACACACACACACACACACACAGCAGCAACATCATCCATTGTCATTGAGTCTGTTCTGAATCACAGCAACCCTAAAGGACAGACTAGAACTGCCACTTTCTTCCATGGTGGGTTCGAACCACAGATCTTTGGGTTAGCAGCTTAAGCCTTAGGCACTGCGCCACCAGGGCTCCTTTTCAGAGGTTTACTTGTTGTTAAGTGCCGTCGATTTGGTTCCGACTCTGTATACGGTTTCCGAGGAGCAGTTAGTGAGTATAAACTGCCGACCTTGGGGTTCAAACTGACTTTGTGGTGCAGCGCTTCTTCTATGGTACCACACCAGGCTAAGTTTATACTTTTCCCCATGCTTGGAATAACCTCCTCATCAGGATCTGCCTAGCAAAACCTCCCTTCCCTTAGAATGAGAATCCCAGGAAAGAGAATCCCAAAGCAGGAAGAGATTCGCCATCCTACACACTGAGAGGCCTTCATCTGTGTCTGGTGGTGTGGGCCGTGGGCACCCCGTCAGCACGCTCATCACTAGATCCTTGAGGCTGTTTTCACCGGCGGCCTCCCTCCCTACAATGTTAGCTGGCACAGTAGCTCTATTGTGTAAGGTCCCCTGCTGTGTGCCCAGGGCCTAGGAGAGTGCCTGTCATACAGATTTGTGTTGTTATTAAGACTGTCAAGTTGGTTTCAACTCACAGTGACCCTGGATAGGGTTTAGGAAGCGTGGCTGGTGGGTTTGAACCACCGACCTCGCAGTTAGCAGTCTAGTATTTAGCCTACAAAGAGCTCTGATAATGTAGTAGTTATGAGTTGGGTTGCTAATCTCAAGCTCAGCAGTTTGAAACTACCAGGAGAAGGATGAAGCTTTCTGTTCCCTTAAAAGATTTACAGCCTCAGAAACCCTATACAAGGCCACTGTGAGTCATCACCCACTCCACGGCATACAACCAACTGTACCTATGGAGGCCTGGGAGTGTAGTGGGTTAAAAGCTAGGCTGTTAACCACAAGGTCAGCAGTTCTAATCTTCCAGCTGCTCCACGGCAAAAAGATGAGGCTTTCTGCTCCTGCAAAGATTTACAGCCTCAGAAATCCTCTATAGGGTCGCTGTGAGTGGGAACCGACTCCCCGGCCCACTGCCACCATTTATCCTATAGTACCACACCAGGACTCCACAGGTATCAATGAATACTGATAGAGAGAATTAATCAAATGGTTTGCCGCCTGTTACCTTTTTCTTTTTGATAAGAGACTGACCATTTCCCCCCCTTTTGGAGAGCTCGTCCCTTCCTGGTGGAGTGTTCAATAGGCCTTACCTTACCTTGCAGAAGTGGTCACATGACCCAGGCTGACCACACAGACTTTGGTAGAGTCATTGGGTTATAAGCTTAAAGTTAAACCTAAGTATCCATAAATAATTTCTAAAATACAGTAGTGTACACACACGCACGAGTGTATGCATTTGTGCAAAATGGACAGGATATAGAAAAAAATATGCATGTAAGTATACAGTCTGCGGAAGCACACTAAAGATATGAACAAAGAGCTGAGTTTGCTTTAAATGTAAAATGTACTTGATGCAGTTTCACTGGATGCCATCTCTGTTTACAGTGATTGGTCCAAATGTAGGCATGTGACCCACGTAGATTTCTTCTGAGTCTGTTTTCAGGGATGGATATCTAACTTAGGAAAGAGAGTCTTTCTCCTGGGATCCTAGACACAAAAGACCATAGGAGCCCACATCTTTGACACATAATTGTGACAAGCCAGAAAAAACCAACAACAATAGGTCTAAGAAATAAAACAGAGTCACGATGACCTCATGTGAACTCTGAGACCCAGCTGAACCTGTAAGTAATCGATTTTGAACTTAGCAGTTCACAAGACAATTGGTTCCTTTCTGGTTATGACTCACAGAAGAGTCCAGCCAGGTCAACATGTTGGCTCCGAAGCGCTCATTAACATTACACCGCTGGTTCCTCCGGTCATCTTCTAAGGGGCTACATACATACTGTTTCTGCAAAGACAGCAGCTGTTCTGTATCCTCCTAGTCCTTCTTCTTCCCTCGTTTTAAAAAACAAAGTGATTAAACACCGGGCAATTCCAGTAAGGGGTTCAGGCAAGGAGTTTCCAATTCCCCCTCAGAACCACACCCAGAGACCACCCTCCTTCTAAGCAATCAGACCTTGGAGCTCTCTTGCCCAAGCCTGTAACATTCCTCCATGAGGGAAAACCCAGGTCCACCTAGGAGAGCCTGGCTGTGGTGGACTAACTGATAGACCTGCTTCCCGCAGAGGAAAGGGTGGTCTGGAAAGCTGAGAAACCCGTGTGGCTCCGAGCGGTGAAACCTGCCCTGCAATGATCGAGGAACTCAACCCCAAGGGATGGCGGCCAAAAGTCTCAGACGGCTCAACTTCCAGTTTTGATATTACAAGTATCTAAAACTAACACTTGAAGAAGGTAAAAGAAAGTGCTTTCTTTTGAAGTCAGAATTATAATATATTAGCCTCACAGGTAAATATTGACTAAAGGAAAAGAGAGCGGATTATGACATCATGATCTAAGCCATAATTTTAAATTCTGTCGGTGTGGTGTTACTACACATGAACTTTCTGTCCTTGGTCAAAATTGACAAACTGACAAAGAACTCATTACGGGAGATAAAACACGGAAGCGGCCAATCAAAACACATTCGAGAAGCTTAAGTTTCCCTCAGAATTCCCAGCAGAGCCTCTATAACTAGCAAAGAGAAGCTCTCTTATTCTCTGCTTTGACCCTTTCGTATGGAAACCCTAAGTAAATATTTTATCACATATATTTACATAACGTGAACTTGTAGAACTCTTGAGCTAGAGGCACTGAAACTTTTATTCAACGAAAGACAAAAATATAAATTCAAAAGGTTAGTTAGCATAAGCTGTCAAATTACTTAGGACAAATGTGGTGCTTGTGTTTTTAAATTTTCTTCCATAGGAAAAATCATCTATAAAATTAAAAAAAAAAATACACATATATATTTTAAAGGTTTCATCTCCCAGGGCTGAGGTGAGCCCTGTAAACTTGGAAGCACAGTAGAAGCAGAGAGTCAGACTGTCCACGGTGGGCTCCTTCTGTGCGGGGTCCACATGCTCCACGGAGACCAATACTCTGAGCGAGCCTAAGAGGACATCAGAGCATCTTCATCCAGTCAAAACATGAACAGAATCTACAGCAGGGCTCAGAGGCCAGTCTTCTCAGCCAGTCCACCAGCCAGTTCAGCCACTTCCCAACAGCATGCCTGCCAGGTGGCCCCGGCCATGAACCGGCTGAAATGGACTCCCAGTCTGCCTCTCCCAGGCAGGCACAGAGGTGGTTCCTCTATTCAAAGAGCTCACAGTCCAATGGGATGGGCAGATCCATCACTGTGATGACAATGTGGCCTTTCCAGGGCAGAGGAACTTACAAGAGCATCTGGGAGTGAGTGGAGATGAAATCTTTTCCTTCAGTAAGAACCTATGTGAAAGTGCTCCGTAACAACTGTAATAATCTAGAACAACTACATGACTGGAGTGACAATGATGACATTAAAAATGATAATAAGGATACCAATGTGGTTGTCGTTAAGTATCACTGAGTTAGTTCTAATTCATAGAGAACGTGTAACAGTCCAAAGAGTGATTGGTGGGTTTGAATAGCCGACTTTGCGGTTAGCAGTCCAGTGTTTATCCTATGGTGCCACGCTAGGACAACCATTTAATCTTTAACATTAATCATGCTAATCTATCTTTCATGACAGCTACACGAAACATATTTCATAAGTGGATTATCTGAGGCCCAAAGAGGCTCCAAATCACCTGACTTGTTGAGTGGCTTGTTAGCGGCACGTGAGTCAGTTCCAACTCATAGCAACACTATGAACAACTGAATGAAACACTGCCCGATCCCGCACCATCCTCACAATTGTTGTTATGTCGGAGACCACTGCTGCTGCCACTACGTCAATCCATCTCACTGAGAGTCTTCCTCATTTTTTGCTAACCTTGCACTTTACCAAGCATGATGTCCTTCTCCGGGAAATGGTCCCTTCCTGAGAACATATCCAAAGTATTACAGATAAAGACTCACCATCCTGACTTCTAAGAAGCATTCTGGCTGTACTTGTTTCAACACAGATTTGTTTGTTTTTCTAGCATCCATGGTACTTTTAACAGTCTCCTCCAATACCATAATTCAAATGCATCAATTCTTCTACAGTCTACCTTATTCATTGTCCAACCTTCCCACGTATAAGAAGCCACTGACAATACCACGGCTTGGGAGAGGCGCACTTTAGTCCTCAGATTGACATCTTTGCTCTTCAACACTTCAAAGAGATCTTTTGGAGGAGATTTGCCTAATGCAATACGTCATTTGATTTCCTGACTGCTGCTTCCACGAGCGTTGATTGTGGATCCAAGCAAAACGAAGTCTTTAACAGCTTCCATCTTTTCTCTGTTTATCATGTTATTTGTTGGTCCAGTTGTGAGGATTTTGTTTTCTTTACACTGAGGTGCAATCCATACATAAATATGTCATCTTTGATCTTCATCAGTATGTATTTTAAGTCCTCTAGCTTTCAGCAAGTAAGGCTGTATCACATGCATATTACAGGTTATTAATGAGTTTCCTGGATAATTTGCTCAGCATACAGATTGAATAAGTATGGTGAAAGGATACAACCCTGGTTCACACCTTTCCTGATTTTAAACCATTCAGTATCCCCATGTTCTGTTCTAACAATTGTCTCTTGGCCTATGTACAGGTTCCTCATGAGAATATTAAGTGTTCTGGAATACCTATTCATTGCAATGTAATTCATTTTTCATGATCTACACAATCAAAAGCCTTTGCACAGTCAATAAAGCACAAGTAAACATCTTTCTGATAGTCTCTGCTTTCAGTGAAGATCCATCTGCCATCAGCAATGATTTCCCTAGTTCCACATCCTCATCTAAATCTGGTTTGAATTTCTGGCACTTCCCTGTTGATGTACTATTGCAGCAGTTTTTGAATTATCTTCAGCGATATTTTACTTGCATGTGATATTAAAGACATTTTTTGATGATTTCTGCATTCTGTTGGGCCACCTTTTTGGAATGGGCACAAATATGGATCTCTTCGAATCAGGTGATCAGGTAGCAGTCTTCCAAATATCCTGGCATAGATGAGTGAGTGTCTTCAGTGCTACATCAGTTTTTTGAAAGATTTAAATTTGTATTCCATCAATTCCTGGAGCCTTGTTTTTCACCGATGCCTTCAGTGCAGCTGAACTCCTTCTCCAGTACCATTGGTTCTTGGTCATGTGTTACCTTTTGAAATGGCTGAACATCGATCACTTCTTTTTGGTACAGCAGCTCTGTGTAGTCCTTCCATCTTCTTTTGGTGCTTTCTGCATCGTTCAATATTTTGCCCATAGAATCCTTCAATATTGCAATTGAAGCTTGAATTTTTTCTTCAGTTTTCTCAGCATGAGGAATGCTGAGCATGTTCGCTGAATGTGTTCTTTCCTTCTGGTTTTCTAGTTCTAGGTCTTTGCACATTTTATTGTAATACTTCACTTTGTTTTCTCCAGCTGCCCATTGAAATTTTCTGTTCTATTCTTTTACCTTCTCATTTCTTCCATTTGCTTTAGCTTCTCTATGCCCAAATGCAAGTTTCAGAGTTTCTTCTGACATCCATTTGATCTTTTCTTTCTTTCCTGTGTTTTAAGTGACCTTTTGGCTTTCTTCCCAGATAATGTTCTTGATGACATCACACAACTCACTAGTTTTCAGTCATTAGTGTCTACATCATCATATCTGGTCTTGAGATACTCTCTAAATTCAGATGGGATATATTCAGTCATATTTTGGCCCGCATGGATGTTACCTTATCACAAGCAGCATTGTATTTCAAGATCAATCTTGAAATGTTCTTTTTGATGAGGAATGCTACACCATTCCTCTTCAACTTGTCATTCCCAGCACAGTAAACCCTATGATTGTTATTGGTGGTGTTGTTGTTAAGTGCCATCAAGTAGATTCCGATCCACAGTGACCCTGTATAGGGTTTCCAAGGAGCGGGTGATGAATTTGAATCACCAACCTTGTGGTCGAGCACTTAACCTGGAATGCCAGGACTCTATGATTAACCAGTTCAAAACCAATACCAGTCCATTTCAGCTTACTAATGCCTAGGATGTCAATCTTTATGTGCTTCATTTCATTTTTGACAAATTCCAATTTTCCTAAATTCATACTTCATACATTCATGTTCTAATTTTTAATGCAAGTTTGCAGCTGTTTCTCCTCATTTTGAATTGTGCCCCATCAGCAAATGAAGGTCCTGAGGGATTTACTCCATTCACATTATTTACAACTCTCCTTTATGGAGTCAACTCTTCCCCAATCGTATTGAGTGCCTTCTAACCTGAGGGACTCATCTTCTAGCACCATATCCGACAATGGTCTGCTGTTGCTCATGAGATTTTCATTTTCTGGTACTACGTCTGCTATTCAACAGGTTTTCGGTGGCTAAACATTCACACATAGTCTGCCTCTCCTTCTTCCTTATCTGTCTTAGTATGGAAGCTCCGCTGAAACCTGTCCATCCTGGTTGACCCTGCTGGTATTTAAAACCCCAGTGGCATAGCTCCCAGCATTCCAGCAACACACAGCCACCACAGTGCAACAAACTGACAGGCGAGTAGTGAACCACCTGGTGAGTCAGTGATAAAGCCCAGATTTGAAACCCCTGTTACAGTAACTCCAGGAAACCACCCAAATTCTCTTCCAAGTGGGCCACCTCTTCACCCTCCTCCCTACTCCTCAGAGCTTACTGGAAGCCACACTCTTGGCTGCAGATTCAGAAGTCCAGTCTGGGACTTTCCCCAGCTGTGTTCACTGTCACACATTTGTCTCTGACAGCGTGCGAGGTCCCACTGCCAACCTCCGCAGTCACTAAGACATCAACTCTAGCACGATTTATTTATAACAATAACTCCTTTTCTGTGACTTTTTACTGGGAACTGAGTGAAGCTTTACAGAGCAGATCATCAGTTTTACATTCAACAAACCACAGACTCCATGTCCTCACAGTGGTAATCCCTTCTGTGTACCAGCAGTGCACAGTACTGACCTCTAGTCACTGGAATTTTTGCACTCCTCCCTTTGTCTTCCACTACCTTCATCTTTCCTGTCACATCTGCACACTGCCTTCCCTACCACCCAAGTTAGCATGTGTCTACCTCTACCCTGTGACTAATGTTTCCTTTTCACTGACCCCTGGTAATCATCTTAGAATGTTTCTTTTAGCAAGAAAACCTTTCCTTAACTTTTTACAGCAGTGGTCTCATACAATATTTGGCCTTCTGTGATTGACTAATTTCACTCAAGGAGCTCTGGTAGCGTAGTGGTTACGAATCGGGCTGTGAACCTTAAGGACAGCAGTTCGAAACTACCAGCTGTTCCGTAGGAGAAAGATGAGGCTTTCCGCTCCCGTAAAGATTTACAGCCTCGGAAACCCTGTACAGGGTCGCTATGAGTAGGGATCGACTCCACGGCATATAACCACCAACCAATTTCATTCAGCATAATGTCCTCCATGTTATGAGGTGTTTTGCAGATTCGTCATTACTCTTATATGTTGTATGGTATTCCATTGTGTGTCTGCATGCATTCTGCTGCTCTGTCTCTTGAGTGATGCATTTAATCCAATTACATTCAGTATAATTATCGATAGGTATGAATTGATTGCTGTCATTTTGCTGTGTGACTTTTTGTGATAATGTTAGTTTGTTCCACACAAATTTCTGCACTGAGTTAATTTTGTTTGTGGGTTCTCATTACATTTTTTTCATTGCTGTTGCTTTAATGTTTACTAAATCTTTCTGATTTTCCTGTTTTATTTTGATGTGAATATGTATTAATTTTCTATGAGGTGACCCAGTAATTTATTTTTCCCTCTTTAAAACAGTCTTTTATCTTGAAATCTACTTGACTTCCTAGCCACTTGAGAGTTCTGTCGACACTGCATTCCCTTTTAATGCTTTGCATTTTATTTCAATTATAAATTGATGCCTCAGGTTCCCTATTTTCAGTCTTGTTTCACTTGGATATTTCTATAGCTGGACTGAGTTCTGGATGGTGTTGTCATTCATGCATATTAATCTCATGTTATTGTCTGTTGTTCTTTGGATATCAGTCCAAAGAACACCCTTTAGTAATTTATGTAAAGCTGGTTTGGTTATTAGAAATTCCTTTAATTTCTGTTCATCTGAAAATGTACTAATTTGGCCCTTATATTAGAGGGACAGGTTTTCTGGGTTGGCAATTTTTTTCTTTCTGAATTTGGTATATGTCACACCATTGCCTGCAGGTTTCTGTTGAGAAATCAGAGCTTAGTTTTACTGGAGATTCTTTGTAGGTAACTTTTCATTTTTCCTGAGTTGCTCTCAGGATTCGTTCCTTGTCCTTGGTTTTAGAAAGTCTGAATAGGCTATGTCTTGGTGATTTTCTTTTGGGGTCTATCCTGTTTGGGGTTTGTTCAGCTTCTTGAAGGCTTATCTTCTCATCTTTCATGATGTTAATGAAGTTTTCTTTCAGCAACTCTTTGACATTTTTTTCTACACGTTTTATTGTTCCTTCCTGTTCTGGAATTCTAATCATCTTTTAATTCTTCTTCTTCATTGTGTCCACAGGCTTTCTTCCAATTTTTTCCATTATTTTTTCAGATTGTTCTTTTAGTTTGCTAGTATTAAGAGCTTTATCTAATTTGGGCTTCCACTGATTCAAATCTACTCTTTTGCCTTTTTTTTTTTTTAAGGTTTTTATTGTGGATTGAGTGAAAGTTTACAGGGCACATCATCAGTTTTACATTCAACAAATCATACACCTTGTTTCATTACAATGTTTATAATCCTCTCCTCCATGTACCATCAGTTAACAGTATTTCTTGCAACTCTAGCTCTTTAAAAACAAACAAACAAAAACCCACTCAGGCATATTCAATAATTTACACCTCCAAAGGGCACATTCTGTAAGCCTGCCTCCTGGCCACCAGCTCTTAGTCCCTCCCTTCCCATGAATCTAGAGTCCTCAGCCGCTTCCCCTCTCCATGTTCCCATCTCTGCCTCCATCTCTGGCTTCGCTACTTCTCTGGATAAGGTCCCGCATTATGCTTGCGGCTCTTCTCCCTTGATGGTCCTAGGGTCCTCTGTTTCTGGACTGTAACATTAACCACTCCCCTGTTTTGTCACAAAACTTCTACCTTTACAATTGTGACCATCGCAATTAGTCATAATAACAATTACTCACTACTGAATCATAAGAATCGTATCCCTATCTCTTTTCACCAGACCCATGTAGATAAGATGACAACTATTCAGTAGGGACTCTTTCTTCCCCCACACACTCTTAAACTAAACTCCCTCTTAAAACTTTGTAAGCCAGTCACTTCATGCCTTTATTGCCCCTTCATTTTAGGTATCCAATGTCTAAGATGCCTGTCTCTATCTACCCTGTTTACAGAGGGGATAGCATTGATACTTGATGTGAAGACTCCTTCCCTCTCTGTTAGTATTTAGAGTAACTACCTCCATGAGGTACTTCCGTTAGTACCACCAGGAGTCCTGGTGTGGCGCTGTGGGCTAATGCATCAGATTGCAAAGTTGTTTGAAGTGCAAGGTTGGTGGTTCAAGCTCACCAGCTGTTCCTTGGAAACCCTATAGAGGGTCACTATAGGTTGGAATTGACTCAATGGCATTTAACAACAACAACAACCTCCATGAGTATGGGTCAGGTTCATCAAATTGAAGAACACGGTCAGTATTTCTCATGCTGGGGGAACTGAAGAAAAAATTCAAGCCTCGACTTTCGCTATTGAAAGATTCACTGGGCAAATTATTGAATGAT
>NW_006408614.1:4016553-4023723 GCF_000296735.1 Chrysochloris asiatica | reverse complement strand
TTTTTTAATCTTTCTCTAGTTGAGTTCTGATTATCAAGCCACCGAGGCTAGGTCAAATAAGTACTATTTGCAAGTTTGGGTGTTCTTGTGCATTTCCCCTCACTTCATATCAGCTGGATGCTTTACTCTCAGCTCTAGCCCTCTGTGGTTATGTCCTTGTCCATTGACTGAGGTGTCCCTAGGTCTCATCACAATTTGGACCAACCAGCTCTTCCTCTTCTCTCACTCATCTCCAGGTCAATGGGAGTCAATGGACTGTGGCTGAACTCAGCACATTTCTTCATTGCTTCTTTTCCCCCCTCTTCCACTCACCAGTAGCCCAATGTGGTTGCCAGCAAGCTTACATGCCTGCTCATGTGTTTCCTTTGCGTTTCAGTTTTAGAGCGGAGTTTGTCCTGAAGGAACTTGATTGCTTGCCTTGATGGCTTCCTGGTGAACAGCTTGCTTATCCTTGTAGTAGCCAGTCATGCTGACAGTTTTGTTTTGGGTTTTTCCTGATGATCTTTCTTTGAAGATGCATCTTCTGTCGCTCTAGCTGTTCCAGGCTGGTCTGCTTGTCCTTGCTAGTGGGAATGTCCCACCTCAGAAGGTTCTAGAAGGAACTCAAGATTCCACCTAAGGTCCTATACTCTACAAAGGATCTGCAAGGGGCCTATTTCACTGGGCAAGTTCTAGAACCTTTTTTAGATATTCCAATCAGTTATGGGCTGAAGACGGGCTTACAAGTTTTATCCTATCATGTTTCCAAACATTTCTTTCTATCCCACTCAAATGTCTATTTTACAATCATAGGCAAGGGAAACTAATATTCATTAAACAGTCAAGCATCTTAGTATTATTAACCCTTTTCAAACTATGCCTAGATCCCTATATTAC
Organism: Chrysochloris asiatica; assembly: GCF_000296735.1. Taxonomy (NCBI): domain Eukaryota; kingdom Metazoa; phylum Chordata; class Mammalia; order Afrosoricida; family Chrysochloridae; genus Chrysochloris; species Chrysochloris asiatica. The sequence continues at coordinate 4,022,847 of NW_006408614.1, read as the reverse complement.
AGAGCCCTGTTGTTCCAAAGTTGAGCATGCATCATTATTTACCTCTGTCCCACTTAGACCATGCAAACCTGTCTCAGTGTTCTCCTATCTATCTTGTTCTTCTACCTCCTCCCCCTTCTTGTATTGCCCTCCCCAACACTCGAACTCAAACCCTCACCTCAACCCCATTGTTGTGGTTACCTTATATTCCATTAGTTTTTCCCTCCATTTAAGACAGTCTATTTTATCCTGTAATCTACCTGACTTTCCCATCACCTGGATCTCTGTTCCTCTGTGTTTACCTTCTTTTGCATTGTAATTGTTTTGATCATAGACAGACCTCCCAGACCCTCTGTTCTTATAATTTTATTCTGTTCTTGACTCTTCCATTTGTCGACTGAGTTCAGGGTGATGCTGCCACGTACGTCATTCTCTGGTTGTTGTCTGTTCTTGTTGGTTCTCAGTCCACAGAACTTCTTTTAGGATGTTTTTCATAGCAGGGTTGGCTTTGGCAAAATTCCTTAGCTTCCGGTTATCCTGGAATGTTTTGATTATGCCATCGTATTTGATTAACAGCTTTGCTGGGTAGAGGATTCTTGGGAGGCAGTTTTTTTTCTTTCAGGGTTTTATATATGTCTCCCCATTGCCTTCTTGCCTGCATGGTTTCTGTTGAGAGGTCTGAGCTTAATCTGATTTGCTTGCCTTTGTATGTTACACTTCTCTTTTCCCCAGCTGCTTTCAGGATTCTGTCCCTATCTTTGATTTTAGAGAGCTTGATTATTACATGTCTTGGTAACTTTCTTTTGGGTCTATCCTTCCTGGGGTTCACTGAGCTTCTTGAATGTTTATCTTTTCGCTTTTTCGGATGTTAGGGAAATTTTCTTCCAGAAGTTCTTCAACTATCTCCTCTGTGGACTTCTGTGATTCTTCCTGTTCTGGAATGCTGGTAATTCTTAAGCTATTCCCCTTCATGTTGTCCAACATGAATCTTAGGCCTTCGTCAGATTTTTTAATCCTTTTTGTGTTTGCTCTTCTATCTTAGTAGTGTTGAGAGATTTATCTTTAAATCTGGCTTCTATCTCTTCAATTCTACTCCTTTGCCCTTTCAGTGTATTGTCCATTTATGATATTCTATTATTAATCATTTGGACCTCTTTCTGTATGTAGGTTTTGTATTGTTTCCAATGCTGTATTTATTTTATTTGATTGTTCCTGTAGTGCTTTCCTGACTTCTTCCTTATTTTTCTCAACTCCATTGTATAGTGTTTTGATACATTTTATAATCATTTTTCTGAATTCCTTCTCTGACATTTCCAAAGCCTGCCCATCTTCCAGTATGGAGTGTAGGTCTAATTCCAGCTCATTTGCCTCAGTCACTTTATCTTATTTCTGGACATATGCTGATATGGTCATCTGTTTCTGTTTTTTGGGCATATTCAGGAAGTAGCTCTGGCCTTAATACTTAGATGGATGTGTATTTTGGTATTTTTTTATGCTTTCTGATTGCCTCCAGGTAGATGTGATCAGAAGATGGGCTTACCTTTTCACTCTTCTTCCTGAGAAATTTCAAGATGCCACTGCTGGATGTTGTGACGTAATTCAGGATTTAATTTTTGGCCTATTTCCTTTTTAGTCTGTCTGTCCTGCTCCACAACCCCTGTTCGGGCCTTTTTTCCTAGTGATAAACAGTTCAAGGCTGGCTGTGGTTGTTTTGCACTGCTGTTTGGTTTTAAGTGGAAACTGTCACTTTAAATTTCGAGGAGATATATGCACATGCGTAGTAGAACCCTCCGGGGTGGGAGGTGGTGGTGGTGGTGGTGGGGTGCCCACTCACTCAGGCACCCCCTTTAGTCACCAGAATGGAGGTGCACTGACAGCGAGAGACCAATGAACAGATACCAAAAGAAAAGAATGTCCACACCTTTATCTCTATGGTTCTGTGAGGCATCCGTGGCTGCTCTGCTCCTTCCCCTGCTTGGTCTTTCCCAAGATGGCAGCTCCAGGAGCAGCTGAGGACCTTGGATTAGAAAGCACTGGATTTCCTGCTTCTGCTACAAATTCCCCTAGTTGTAAGCCTTCCAACCTTCTAAATATTCTTTTATTTGTGGTTCAGAGTTCTGGCACCATCCCCTGAGCCTGCTTGGTCCAATATTCTGTGTTGTTTCTGACGGAGCTCCTCACTGCGCTGCCACCCAATCTGCCATCTTGTTTGTTCTCCTCCTTTGCCTTTTCAAAGTATTATCCATTTCGGAGATCTTAGTATTAATCTTCTGGATTTTTTTTTGCAGGCTTTGTAATGTTACAAAATTTGCACTTATTTTCTCTGTTTGTTTTTGTAATGTTTTCTTAAAATTTTCTACAGGTTTTTAATGTATTTTCCTTGATATTTCTGTCAATATCTGTTGAGGGTACCTAAATATCATTCTTTTGATTTCCTTATCAGATAGTTCCATTACCTTATCTTCCTCAGAAACGATTCCTGACTTTGTATCTTAGTCATTTGTTTGAGCCACTCTCTCGTTTCTTTGTGTGAGTGAAAATCTCCTGTTGTCTTTGAGTCACTGTGGTGTCGTATTTGTATTTGATAATTATATGTTGGTGTATTCTTAGGCTCTCACATATTTCCTGGTGGGTGTGATTAGAGAATGGAAAATGTGCACTGTTTTCTATTCACTATTCATGCAGTTCAGTTCAGGATGGATTTGACTGGTGTTGGCTAATGCCTATCAATGACCAAGTAGTATAGGAATGGGTACTGACTCATGTCCAGCAGGTAGAGCTCCAAAGCTTATGGTTGTGGCTGAGCTGTATGAGCACAGTTTTTGTCTCTGTTAGGTGGGGCCCGAGGGGAAAGCACACAGGAAAACAAAACCAACAAGCAAACAATAGTAAAAATAGAAGTAAAATAAAGGAGGAAAAGGAAAGGAAACAAAAGTGAGTAGCAACAAGAAAAAAAGGCTATAATGAGTAAAAAGAGGGACAGAAAAATGGAGCTGTATAAGAGAAAAATAAGGGAGACGATAAAAGAGAAGAAACACTAAAAAACAGAGAGAGGGAAGACGAGACGAGACTAGAGAGTAGTAAAGAAAAATCATGAGATAAAAGGGAGAAAAAGGTAGAAATGAGAAACAGAAGAAGAAAAAACAAAAGAGACTGAAAGGATTAAAAAAAAAAAAAAAAGATTGAAAGGGAGGGCAAAGAGAGGAAGGAGGAGAAGAATAAACAAACAAACAACAAAAAGAAAATATACAAAACCCCAGTACAGCTGTTGGATCCCAAAAGGAGAAAACTCAGGGGGAGGAGGGCTCCTGCCAGCCAAAGAGCTCCTGAGGTGGGGGAAGGAGGGATGTGGTGGCATAGTTTCCAGCCCCAGATGGAGTTCCGAGAGGCCTAGGGGTTGTCTATGTTGAGGTTACCCAATCCAGAAGCAGTTTGTGGTGGCCCCTCAGGTTGCTAGTCTCAGCATCTATGAGAACCAGGGTACAGCTGGGGGTGGGGTGGCTGGTTACGAAGGTTCCTGCTGGTCTAGTTCTGGCCTGGAGGTTCTGTGAGTTCTGTAGATCTGGAGCCGAGGCCTCTCTGAATCCAGGATGCCAATGTAGCACTGTGGGCACCCACTTACACTGCCTCAAACTGTGAGTCTCAAAACTCCTGGAGAGCAGGGCCTACGCTGGGGTAGGTGAGGGAGGGTGCTGGCTTCACCTCTGTTATTCAGGGGGATGTGGGGAACCAGAAGGAATTCCACCTTTTCTATGCCATCAGGCCAAATTTAAGATGGCTGCACTGCTTCTGGCCAGTGGTCTGCTCACTAGACAGTCCCCTCCTTTTACCGCCCCTGTTCAGCTTCTCTTCCCAATAGCTACTCAATCCACTTCTCTAACCTTTTTCTGAAGCTCAGGGTGCCAGGACTGTCCCCTGTGTCTGCTTCATTCGGTCTCCCATATCTTTGCAGTAAACGGTCTTTAGAGCATGTCTGTCTAGTCCGCCATCTTGCTGGAAGTCTCTTAAGAATAAGTTCTGAAGATCACATACTTCCTTTTTAAATTTCTAACTCACAGTCTTCTTTGGCTGGTAGCAGAGCGACTTTTCCAAACACTTGAAAAGTCTGTGGCAGACTAAGGTGGCACCTACAGGCAGGATTGCTACGGGCCTCTGCTCCATGAGTGAGCTCAGTGTCTTCCACATTTCGGTCACTTGAGCTCCCTTTGCCCACTGCTAAGACTGGACAGAGGGTAGAGAGACTTGTCCTTGGTGAAAAGCTCTTTCCTCACAGATAACAGTATAAGCTGGGAGGTGTGCACACCCATCCAGTTCAGAATGTAGGTGAACAGCGCTGCTGACGTACCAGCATTGTCCAGCTCAACAATCACCTCTGTGACACAAACCCTAAACATTTTGAGGCCTGCCTTGTTCTTACAGCAACATCTGAAGCCTGGTGACTTCTCCCTTTTGAAACTCTTTCTTTGGCCTCCGACCTTTGACTCCTCTTCCTCTCCTTGCTCCTTACATGCTGGTGTACCTGTGACCTCTGGCCCAGGCTGCCCACTCTTCTAATTTTACTGTCTCTACAGATTATCTCATCTACCATATAAGAGGGCTTTTAAAAGTTTGTGGAAAAATTCCATTATCTCGCCAATCCATTTGTCCATGAGTTTTTTGAAGCCCCTGTACACAGTCCTAATGTAAGTCTCTATTTCACTGACCCACAGGCACCTCCCAACCTAACTCCCACCCCTGGCCAACTCATTTCTCTATGTCCCAGGAGGGGATCACCTGCACTCAGGTGCCTACACTGGAAAGAAGCTGAAGACTTTCGCAATCCTGCATTGAATGGTTACTATGACCTCTGCCTCCCAGACCTCTGTCAGACCTGCCCATCTCATCTCTTCCGCATCACCACCACCTTGGTCAAGATTGCCATTGTCTCTTCTAAGGAAGACCTAACAAGCTCCTTACTGACCTCCCTGCACAGTCTTCCTCAGATCCATTTCCACACTGAAGCCAGTGCTCTTTTCACTAGGCAAACCTGACTGTGTGGAAGTCCTCTGGGTTGCCCACTGTCCTGAGGACGTAGCCTCTACCTGGCTGACATGGCCTCCTTAGTTCTTTGTCTCAATTTGCCCACTCCTGCCCACAGTGGGGGCTGATGACAAAGCCCCTTTTCTTGTAGGGTTACACTGCCCCTGTCACTGTGCAGGAACTCCTCAGCATGCTCTTTCACCTCAGGTTCTCCCTGTGAAGAGTGCTCTTCAGGGGTTCTCTTCCTGGTAACTCCTACTGGTCCTTCAGACCACCATATACAGCCTACTGCCTCTGGCAGACCCCCACAGGTTCACACCCTCATCTGTGTCATCGGGTGGCTCCTTCTCCACTCTTCATCACTGCTCAATGCTGTTTACTGCTTGGATGACATATAGCGTCTCTCTGATTGTCCCTAAGCAGCATGAAGCTTAGGGAAAGGGTGTCTGACAAAGTCGGCATCTCACATTTACTGAATGAAGAGAAAATAACGAAAACACAGGGAAGACTCATTGATGACTAGCTCCCAATGCAGGGCCTGGGTCACTTAGAAGTCACCACTTCCAGGGTAAGTGCTTGGTAGCACAATGGGCTATGGGTTGGGCTGCGAGTCACCAGGCCAGCAGTTTTAATTCACCATCAGTGTCTGGGAGAAAGGAGACTTTCTGCACTTGTAAAGGCTCACAACCTTGAAACCCTGTGCAGGGCCACTAGGAGTCGGGAATGAATCGAGGGCACACCACCACCACTTCCCAGGGAAGCAATCACACTGAAAACTTTCCTCCTTCTTATGTCTACAATCTGTCTTCCTAGAGTTTTCTCTTAGCGGTACTTGTTTTACCACATGGGGCTGCCCAGAACGAGCTCATCAATGCAGACTAGCAGTCCAGGAGAGCCAAATCAGGAGGCAGAAGTCTCTCAGCAGGTCTCCGCTCTGCTTCTGGTGCAGCAGCGCTTTGATTAGACGGTAAGTAGGTGGCCCCTGAATCTTCTCTTCTTCAGTCTAAATATCAAATGGCTTGGCTTTCAGTCACCTCAAAATCTTCATCACCTTTCTCTAATCATACTCCTAAACAGGGTATCCCAAAACTGCATGTTTTCAACAAGTACTTACTAAGCTCCTACCATGTCGTACTCAGAATGCGAATGGGGAAAAAAATGCCTTTTCAAAGTAGAGTTGACCATAATGACATGAATAGAGTTAAGCTCAGGGGAGAAAAGTGCACAAAACCTGCATTTGCTGATGGGCAACAACTTAAAATGAAGAGAAACAGCTGTAAACATCCATTGAAAATT
>NW_006408614.1:3971002-4013849 GCF_000296735.1 Chrysochloris asiatica | reverse complement strand
AGTGAGGTTGGCCCAGGATCGGACATTGTTTCGTTCTGCTGTGCATGGGGTCGCTATGAGTCGATTCCAACTCGATGGCACCTGACAACAACACCACCACCATGTGGAGGCACTCTTTCTAGGCACTAGGGACACAGGAGTTAACAAGTCTGGCAAAGTCCCTTTTCTTGTGAAGCTTACATTCTAGTAGGGTGAGAAAGACAGGAAACAAAGGACAAGATTATGAAAGATAGAAAAAGGACTTTGAAAGTAACATAAGAATGCTTGAGGCTTACCTCAGGTTTACTTCAAAAGGTCCTTTGAGGAGACAAGCGAGACACCTGTGCATCTACAAAGGACTTGCTGCATGATGATATGAGGGAAGACTTTCTTGGCAGAACAGCCTCTAGAGCAAAAAGTGGAAGGGGGAACAAACATGGTGTGTCTAACGAACAGAAAGAAGCTCGGGAGAAGAGAGGATCCGAAATTGTGGGGCTACTGAGGTAGATGGAATCCTGGTGTGGCACTGTGGGTTAGTACACTGGACTGCAAGGTTGGCAGTTCAAGCTCACTAGTCACTCCTTGGAAACCCTAGACAGAACCAAGTCAACTGAACGAAACAACAATGACAGCAACTGAGGTAGATTGGGACCCGATGGGAGATGCTCTGCTGAGCCACAATTTTATTTATTTTGTTAGGATTTTATTTCAAGTACAATGGGAAACCACTGGAGAGTTTTAAACAGAGAGGTGACATTAATTGAATACACCCTAGTCACACTCTTATTTTGTGACCTCCCTCAGTCTATGTCCCATGGTTCTGTTAGAGAAGCCCGAGGTCACACTGAACTGAAAACAGTGCGCCTGAGGAAGACCACACTCTCTCAGGAATGGTGCTGAAGGAGAACAAATTGAACTGATCTCTCAGGGGAGTAATACGAGCATGTTTTGTTGACCAAAGCAGAGGATGCAAAGAGCATGACCTCCTGGCACCGTGACAGATGCAACAGATGTGGGGCCTTCTTTTCCTCCGATGGGTTTCCATCCAACCCCTTTAACCTCAAGATGAGTCTTCCAAACAACGTGAGCCCTCAGAGAGAGAATTCAGTGCTTTGGAAGTTCTGAGAGGGTGACTGAACTGAGAGTCTGAGAGAAAAGGAGACCGACCGTCCAGACATCCTCAGGAGCAATGCAGGCCCTGGCCTGAGTTTGTTCCCACTGAATTTTCAAGACAGATTTCCATAGCTGAAAAACCATTGGGTTTGGATCACCTCGTGGCCACACAATAAACTCCATCTTTTAGTTGGAGTAAGCAATTTCCCTCCGGCTTTGGAGGGAACACTGATTGGGTTGCTAGGTAAGAACGAAAACTGAAACTCTGACGTCTTCCAATTTTGTGTGGTATTTGGTTATGTAATCTCACACAAAGGTTGACCACTGGTACGGCAAGCCATGGCAGGACTCCACAACCATGACGTGGTGGTGGTTTGAGGAGCTTTCATAAACTTAAAAGGGTTGAAGTAAAATTCTGGGGCAAGTAAGTCTGAACGCAATACCAGGTACCTATGTATTGAGGAGGGGGCTGTAAAAGATGACACTTGTGCTGTGGGACAGAGCACTGGACTGCAAGGTCGATTCGAAACACAAGGTCTGTGGTTCAAACTCACCAGCCACTCCTTGGAAACCTTATACAGGGTCTCTGTGAGTCGAAACCAACTCCACAGCACTTAACAACAACATCAAGGTAACCCCCCCCCCCCCAAGGCCAGTAGATAAGGGGTCTGGAGTTTTTTTGTTTTGTTCTAATCATCCAGCAAAGGGTTAATTGAGGGCCTCTACTTACAAACTCCCAACTGGTGAATGAGCTCACCTTCTGGAACTCAGCAATGGGAAGAGCCTTTTTCCTTCATTACTACAAAGGGCTCTATCAATCTGCAAGTACTCAGCTGAACTGCCCACACAGCAATTTTTGTCATGTTCAATCTAATTCTGAGGAATCTAAGTTTAAATTTATATGAACAGCATGGAAGAGGAACACCCAGGTAGTCGATTCCACTTTTCCCCGTCCAAATGATTTGAGCAATGACCACCTTCATTAACAGGAAGGAGAACGAGGAGTTAAACATGCGAGGCTGGCACACCCCGCGTCTGAATTTCCAGGCGTGAGTGGGGGAAAACCACGTCAGCCTGGTCAGGCTTGGGACAGAGAGCTGAGCACGGCACAGTGAGAGCTCTGAGCAGGACAGTGAGGCCTTCTTCCCTTGGTGCCCAAAGAGAGTGAAGTCAGCGGGGCTGACAAGGACCCTTGAAGGTAGTTTCAAAGTGAGCAAATCAAAATAACAAGGGCTGGGGGTGGGGTGGCGGGTATGGATGGATGTGAATGGTGTGGAGCTGGCCATGGTTTCATGGGCAGGGTGGATGATGGAACAAGGGGGTTATGGTACTAGGATTCTGTCTACTCCTGTGTACTTGCAAAATTCTCCATCCAAAAATTAAAAAAAAAAAAAAAAAAAGCTAGCAGGGGTTGAGCCAAGGAAAGAAAAATGTTTTAAAAGGACAAATCCAGTTAAGTAAAACTAACTTAGAGTTTTAGAAGAAAGATCAGCCAACAGAGGCAGAAGAGAAGGTAAGGGCTTAAGAAGAGCTCACTGGAGAGGTCCCTGTGGTGATGGCTGGTGGCTGGGGGGTACACTGTAATGTTTCCAGCTTTCTAGACTGGAAAAGCCCTACAGGTAACAAGTATAGAAGAGAAATTGCGCACCTGGCTCAAAGCCTTCTGGAAAGACAAGAATCAAGATGGTAACAATGGTTTTCTCTGAGTGGTCGGATTATGAGTCCTTGTTTTTGCTTATATGTTGAATTCTAGCTTTGCTATAATAAATGTGTTACTTGTTCATAGTATTTAACAAACAAACAAACAACAAAATGCTGTTTTCCCTCCAAGTGTACCTCTAGTCCTCTTCTCATCACCAGCCGCCCTCTCAGAGCCCCCAAGCACACTCAGAAGAGGCATCAGTGGCCAGCCTGGGCACTAAGCGAGTGTGATGGTCAGGTGACAGCACTCCGGAAGGATCAGGGCACTAGAGCACTTTGCAGGCAAATGCAATGAATGAAGCAGCAAAAACTGAGTAACACACAGCTCTCTTCAAGGGGACAGTATGTGGGGTTTGCCACCAGTCCTAGGCACCAGTGTGCCCGCCAGACCAAGAGACTCCTTCCTCCTTCTCTTGTCTTCAGGGAGGGAGGTCTGTCCCAGACATAGGTTTAAAAATGGAATTTTAGCCTATATTCCCGCTTCAATGTGGATTTTCTCATTTAAAAAAGGTCTCTGCATAACAAAACATAATTAGGACTCTTTAACAGTCAAATAAGAGAGGAGAGCTACAAATCTGAAGAGATTATCAAGGTAGACACCTAGTCCTTAAATGCTAAATAAGGACCACTCCCAATCTTCCTCTTCACAGGAATCTAAGCACCTTTGGGACTCACCTTGGATTTTAAGAAGCCAAAGCTAACTTACTGCTTTATATTCTGGTGACAAAAGCACTAATGGCTGTTCCCTCAGTTTGGAAAAGCCTTTCTGGGTGATTATTATTTTCTCACCATGCCAATTAGCTCTTTTTGGGTCTAATTACCCAGAATCATTGCTTAATCTCTTTGCATGAAGGAAAAACTGTTTTCTGCTTCCCTGAGGCGTCACAAAAGTTAACCAAAAAATCTTATCTATAATGCATGCTTGCTGACGCCAGGAGCCCACCATATGGCTCTTTGACAACACAGCTACTGACTGCGTACGCTTCATTTGTACGAACTCACTGAATCATTGCTGTGAGAGAGATGGTCTCCTCCTGATGAGGAAATGGGCACAGGAGGTCAGAGAGCTTGCATCAGGGTCTGGCTCAGAGCCTGACCTCTTACCCACTACTTGATGGGCGTCCCTCTCAGTCTCATACTCAACTAATTTACAATTGTTCCTTTCTCAACCCCTACAGGCTATAAACTCTTGCAATCTGAAAAAATGTCAAGGATTAAACATGTTTTTCAAAATACACATTTTATGACAAGTAAGTGAAACGGAATAAGACTTTCAACATGACAACATTCATCGCAACAGAAACCCTGCCATGCATTCATTCCTGTAGCCTTTCAGCTCACTGCTGTATTTTTGCGGAGCTGTGGGTTGATGTGTTGGATTGCAAAGTTGCTTTGAACCACAAGATGGGTGGTTCAAATTTACCAGCCGCTCCTCGGAAACCATATACTGAGTCACTATGGGTCGGAACGACTCAATGGCACCTAACAACAACATCAACAACATATAACAACTAGGAGTTCTGATGTGGTGCTGCAGAAGAATGCACTGGACCGCAAGGTCAGTAGGCACGGCAAGGTTGGTGGTTTACATCCACCAGCTGCTCCTTGGAAACCCTATACAGAGTCACTATCTGTTGGAACTGGCTCAACAACACTTAACAACAACAACAACAACAACAACAACACACAGCAAATGAGGAGCCCTGGTAGCATAATGGATTATAAGCTGGGCTGGTAACTGCAAGGTCAGTAGTTCAAATCCATCAGTCAATCTTCTGATGAGAGACGAGACTTTCTGTTTCCGTAAAGATTAATAGCCTAAGAAACTCTATGCCAGGTCATTATGAATTAGAATCAGCTCGATGGCACACTACAACAACAACATAGCAATTACAGGTATATCGCAGCATTCCAGAAGGGATCATAAAAAGTATTCTGAATGGCCAAATTCTCTAGGTAACTGATATCAACACTTTAATCATCAATCCTTACGATTTTAATACGTGTGGATGGAAAGTCTCTATAACCGTATTATATACTTATTTTTCTGATGATTGAAAATACCTCAATAATTTAAGGCCACTAGTATTATTAGTTTTGTATTTTGTGATAGATGTTAATATGGCATAATCAGGCAAAGATATTCTTTCCTCAAGTCGTAGACTCTTAAATTCATCTATAGTCTCTCTCAGTAAAACAAAAGTGAAGTCTCTCCAGGGGAATATTATAGCAGTTACCACTCACTGTACTTGGCATGTAAGAAGGAGCCTAGCAGCACTGTAGGATAAGCATGGGCTGCTAACCACAAGGCTGGTAGTTTGAACCCACCAGCCAGTCTCTGTCATGGTGGGCTCCCTGTACAGGGTCCCTGTGAGTTGGAATCGACTCAATGGTAATGGATAGGTGGGTATGTCAGAGACACTCAGATATTTCTTGATTAAATGAGTCATCATCTCTAAATTTCTATGGGAAAATTAGGAGTAATACTCACAACTTACAGATTTAGGCATTTCGGCTCAGAGAGATAAATGACTTGCCCATATCACAGAGTTAGTAGGTGGCAGATCCGAGATGAGAATATTGTCCGACTCCATTATCAACGTCCTTGACTGTTCTATCCCAAGGCTGGGTGGTACATTCCTTTCATAAACTGTTTAATTGTTAGTTACTACAGGAGGAACCAGACTCCTAGTGTGGCGCTGTAGGATCAGCACTGGACTGCAAACCACAAAGTCGGCAGTTCAAACCCACCAGTTGCTCCTCGGAAATCCTATACAAGGTCACGCTCAGTGGAAATCAACTTGACAATACTCAACAACAATAGCAATAGGAGGGCTCTGTCCCTGGAGAAGGACATTATGCAGGGTCAGAGAAAAAGAGGAAGACCCTCAACTAGCTTCACTGACAGCACTGCACAATGGGTTCAGACACAGCCCGGGTCGTGAGGCCGCCACAGGACCGGACATCCTGTCTTTCCTTCATACACAGGGAACTATGCGTCGAATTCGACTTGACAGCCCCTGACAGCACTAACAGTTATCAGCATTCCCTGACTTAAACCCACCGACATGGCTTTAGTTAGCTACAGCCCAGCCACTGGTGGTGAGCGTACCACCGCTGACGGTTGGCATGCTCACAGAAGCAGCGTCACCAGCACAAGCACTCTTAGGACGTGTTCACCACTTAAAATTTTAGCAAACCTATGTGCCAGATTGCAAAGCTGTTTGCACTGCAGGGTTGGTGGTTCAAGCTCACCAGCCGCTCCTCAGAAACCCTAGACAGGGTTGCTATGGGTTGGAACCGACTCTAAGGCACTTAACAACAACATATCCATTTTTGGAGCCCTGGCATGCTGCTCTAGGATAAGCATTAGACTGCAAGGTCAGTTAGAACTGCAGTGTTGATGGTTCAAACCCACCAGCCGCTCCTCGGAAACTCTAGACAGGGTTGCTATGGGTTGGAACCGACTCTAAGGCACTTATCAACAACATATCCATTTTTGGAGCCTTCGCATGGTGCTCTAGGATAAGCATTAGACTGCAAGGTCAGTTAGAACTGCAAGGTAAAGTTGATGGTTCAAACCCACCAGCCGCTCCTTGGAAACTCTAGACAGGGTTGCTATGGGTTGGAACCGACTCTAAGGCACTTATCAACAACATATCCATTTTTGGAGCCTTCGCATGGTGCTCCAGGATAAGCATTAGACTGCAAGGTCAGTTAGAACTGCAAGGTAAAGTTGATGGTTCAAACCCACCAGCCGCTCCTCAGAAACTCTAGACAGGGTTGCTATGAGTCGGAACCCAACCAAAGGTGTGTCACAACAGCAACAATGCTCACTGTCAGTCACCCCTTCCCCTCAACCTTGTTAATTGTTTTAGGCACTGCTGAGTTGTTTTAGGTCCGACTCACAGAGACCCTGTGTAGGGTTTCCAACGCTGTAAATCCTATCTTTCTCCCACCGAGTGGCTGGTAGCTTGAGTTGCTGACCTTCTTGTTCAGTCATCCCTTCCCCTCAACCCTTGTTGTTGTTGTTAAGTGCCGTTGAGTCGATTCCAACTCATATGGACCCTGTATAGAGTTTCTGAGGAGCAGCTGGTGAGTTTGAACCATCGACCTTATGATTCAAACTACCTTGCGGTGCAGTGCTTATCCTACAATGACCATTAATTTACTTTGTGTCTCTATAGATTTGTTTATTTTGGAACATTTCATAAAAACCAAATTATACAAAGTGTGGTATTTTGTGACTGTTTTCTTTCACTTAGAAAAACGTTTCAAGGTTCATCCGTTTTGCAGCATGAATCAGGAATTCATCAGTACTGGCTGGATAATATTCCGTTGGCACCAACATTCACATTTTATTTATCCACTCATCAGTTGATGGACATTTGGGTTGTTTCTAATTTTTGTGTGCCCCTTGACTTTTTAAAATAAACTTTTCATTGAAGCATAAAATACATCAAGTATACAAATCTTAAAACACACACTCAGTCTCTACAAAGTGAACATGCTTACATAACCACCAACCAATTCAAGAAATAGAACAAAACCAGAATTCTAGAAGCGTCTCTTGTGTCTTCTCCCAGTTTTTACACCCACCAAAGAGAACTACTTTCCTGACTTTTGTCATCATAGGTCAGTGGTGCCTGTTTTGAACTTTACATACACAGATTTGTATGGGATGTGTTTTTTTGTCTGGCTTCTTTTACTCAACATAGCATTTTTAAGACTCCATGCTATTGTGTACAGAATTTGCTCTGTGCCATTGTTGTATAGTATTACACTGTATGAGTATATCACAGTTTAGCCATATTTATCCGAATTATTGTTTAAAGGGTTGAAGAGCAAAGATGTCAGTTTTTGAGGTCTAAGGTGCATCTGACGCAAGCCATGGTATTTTCAATAACCTCATATGCATGTGAAAGTTGGATAGTGAACAAGGAAGACGGTAGAAAAATTGATTCATTTGAGTTATGGTGTTGGAGGAGAATATTAAAATTACCATGGACTGCCAAAAGAACAAACAGATCTGTGTTGGAAGAAGTACAGCCAGAGTGCTCCTTGGAAGCAGGATGGCCAGATTTCCTCTTTCATACTTCAGACTCCAGTCACAACAAACACCATGTTTGGTAAAGTGGAGGGTCGGAGAAAAAGAGGAAGACCCCCAGCGAGATAGACTGACACAGTGTCAGCATCAATGGGCTCAAATGTAGCATCAACTGTGAGGTTGGCCCAGCACCGGGCAGTGATTTGTTCTGTTGTGCATAGGGTCGCTATGAGTCGGTACTAACTCGATGGCACCTAGCTACAACAACAACATTGTTAATAGACACTGGGTTCATAGTTTATCTTCGTTTGGGGTTATTACAAATAATGCTGTTATGAATACTCCTATAAATCTGTACCCATTTCTGTTGGGTATATACTTAAGAATAAGACTGTTGGGTCCTGAGACACGTGTCTATTCAGCTTTACTAGGTACCAGTCAACAGTCTCCAAAGAGACTACCTACCACCTTGTACTCCTAGCTGCAGCATCTGAGAGTTTCAAGTGCTCCACACCCCCACTAACACTGGTAGTGCCAGCTTCTAAAATGCAGAGCGATTCTGCTGGGAAGATAATATCCCTGTGTTTTTAATTTTCATTTTCCAAATGGAATAAGAATATTAAGCCCCTTTTCACATTTTGACCACTGGCTGTCTTCTTTTTTGATGTCCCTGTCCAAGTCTTCACGCATTTGTAGCACAAAGCCTCTGTTGTACTGCAAATACCTTCTTCCACTCTGTGGCGTGTCCTTTTCATTATCTGAATAGCATCTTCTGATGATGCTGTTTAAGAAACCTTTACTTGTCCTGAGGCCCTGGAGCTGTTCTTCTCTGTCATCTTCCACGAGCACTGATGTTTCATTTTAAACACTTACAGCTAAGAGCCACATGGAATGGATTTTTTGTTGTCTTATGAAGTAGGGGTCAAATTCATTTTTTTCCGTATGAATATACACTTGACCCAGCACCAATGACTGGCACACAGAAATTTTGCTTCGGTGCACTGCAGTGGAGCGCATTTGTTGGAAACCTGGTGGCGGTATATGGGTGTGGGTGTGTGTCTGTTTCTGTATTCCCTATTATGAACAGCAAGTGGACGTTTACCATTTCAGCACAGAGGAGGCCTGGTGGCATCACCCTGCCCTACAATTCCATTTCAATGTCAGTGTTTCCATTTTATCACGAATAACTTTCACTGAGCACACACTTGCTATTTGCCGGCATAGTGCTACATGCCAGAGATGAGCCCGTTGAATCTTTCCAGGAATTCTGCGTGACACATTCTTCCGGATTCCTAGATCAGGTAGTGGGAGACACAGAGAGGTTGATTCTTTCCTCTGGGCGACTTCTCACTTTGCTGTCACACTGTCCACTTTCGGGAAGAGCAGAAGTCCTGATGTCATTTTAAGCAGCTATCATTAAGGCCTTTGAAGTCAGGTTGTGTTTTTGCAACAACCCGCATAAATGGAGTGTTGCTCTTTTAATGTTAACATACTCAGTATTTTGGAATCGGAAGATACCTGGGAAACTGTCTATTCAAAGCCCCATTTAAAAACTAAGGAAAAAAGAATTTCGGAGAAATCTGGCATGCGTAAATGTTCATGATGCGGGCGAGGTGAAGTGGAGAGGAGGACTCACTCCTCCTGGAGTACCTAACTGACTCTCCGCATGCAGTGAGTGTGCTGGACCATTGTGACTTCTTCCCTGGTGCCAGAGCCTTGAGGATGCCTGGCTGGTGGGAGCCAGATTACCTTGGCTTTAATGAGCAAGGAAACTGGAACCAATCAGCAGAGCTGGAAGCAGATGAACAGGGCACAGTCCAAATTCGGTTTAACAAGGTGCACTGAGACATCCATGAAAAAAAGAGAATTTCCGAAGCCCAGACCCCACAGAAATCAGGCTAGCAAGGTTTGAATGGAACATAGGAATAAGACTTAGAGGGCTGGGGCTGTCTCTCCACTTCATCTTTCCATTTAGATCCTGTGTCCTTAAAACAGGAACTCATTGGCAAGCCTCCCAGAAGCCCATTTCCATGCCAGAGGCCTTGCATGACTATTCAGTTATTTGGATTTTTTGAGTCAAGGTACAATTCAGTAAAAATGATCACAGCACAGAGGATTAAGATTGTTCACTCCCCGATGCCCCAGATGAATGGAGAAGACATGCATTTCCTTATGAGCTGACGGCTCGACAGAATTTTCCATTTCTCTTCCCAGGTTCATTGCAAAGGGCTCTACTATGAAAATAATGTTTGTCTGAGACCAAGTACGTGGGTTGCCTGGCGTGTATCTGAGGTCAGAATGACCTCTGACATAAAGAGACTACAAGAGGAAAATCCAGCGCTTCCCAATTGGGATTCAAACACCCGCACAAAGAAGAAGTGCACAGAAGTGGGGGAAAGGGCACCCAACATCTTGAAGCTGTCAGAGACAAAACCCAGAGGCAGACCCAACACGGAGAGGGCCCTGAAGTGAAAAGTTTTCTTTTCCAAAAGTTACTGAAGAGCTCTCCTTTACTGAAGGGCTGCTCCTCTAGATCACAGGGAATCGACTGTAAGCATAATTTATTGTTACATTACATGGTGCATGTAGATTGCATTTCTAAGCTCCATATGACTTACGTTTCCAACAGCTAATAGATTAGACTCGCTCAGTTATGTTGGAGATGCTTCTTAGAGCAGAACTCTGAATGTTTGGGAAGGAAATCCCTTTGAAACATGACTAGTCAGGGTCCTGCTTATTGAAGTGGATGGACCCAATCTATAGGCTATGAGAATATGCCGGGGTGGGGAGCTGGTTGCATCCAGGCCTCCACACTAAAGCATTCCTTCTGAAATGAAGCCAATTCTAAAAGGTTGGGAAATGTCTGCAAGGCCACTAGCCAGGAAGTTGAGCATAGGACAAAGAAAGGTGAGAATGGCTGAGAGAAGTGGTCCGGAAAGAGAAACGCCAGAGTGTCCCTTGTGTATGGCGCTCTGGCAACCCTGGGAGGGCCTGAGGGTAAGTTAGCAGATGCCATCTGTCCCCTCAGGCATCCTGATAGGAGGGAGCTTCAGTAGGTTCACACAAGAGATGCACTCCTGTGCTGGAAGACTCTGGTTGCAAAGCTTCTCTCTTTGCCCAGTGACCTAAGACATAACTTAGGAGTCCATCTTTCTATCTCTTGTCAACGGGACAAGTGAGGAGATGGTGTGTAGAAGTGGGTACAGCCTGAGGGACTGAGGCAGAGTCATGTCATGGTGTCTTCAAGTCACCATGGGGGGTTGGGTGCTGCACATCTGGAGGAGAAATAGCAGACCAGCCTCCTACTGAAGTATGTTAAATTCACTTCTGTTTCTCTAAGTACACAACTCTTTGACTGCTACGGTAGTACGATGGAAAGATAATTCTCTTTTTGTGGCTTGCTGAGCAAGGTTTGGATGAAGAATACTGAATACACCATGGACTACCAGGAAAACCCACCACTCACCTGTCAGTTTGTTGTACTGTGCTGCTTGTGCGTTGCTATGGTGCTGGAAGCTTTGCCCATGCTATTTTAAATTCCAATAGGGTCACTCATGGTGGACAGGCCTCAGCAGAGCTTCCAGACTAAGACAGAGGAAGAAGGAGAAGCAGACCACTTCTGAACTGTTAGTCGCTGAAAATCTTATGAATAATAGCAGAACATAGTCTGATATGTACCAAAGGTGAGCCCCGCTAGTTGCAAGGCACTCAAAATACGACTCAGGAAGAGGTGTCTTCTCAAAGTAGAGTTGGCCATAATGACATGGATGGAGTAAAGCTTTTGGGACCTGCAATTCCTGATGAGGCCCAACTCAAAATGAGAAGAAACAACTGCAAACATCCATTAATAACCAGAACATGGAATATACAAAGTACGAATCTAGGAAAACTAGAAATCATCAAAAATGAACTGGAACACAGAAAGAGCAACATCCTAGGCATTCATGAACTGAAATCGACTGGTATTGGCCATTTTGAATCTGACAATCATATGGTTTACTATCCTGGGAACGACAAATTGAAGAATGGCATTGCATTCATTGTCAAAAGGAACATTTCAAGATCTATCTTGAAGCACAATGCTGTCTGTGATAGGATAATATCCATACACCTACAAAGAAGACCATTTAATACCACTTTATTCAAATTTATGTATAATCACTAAAGCCAGTGATGATGAAATTGAAGAGTTCTACCAACGTCTTTGAAATGCAAGGTCGGTGGTTCAAACTCACCAGCTGTTCCTTGAAAACCCTATACAGGTCACTATGAGTTGGAACCGACACCACAACACTTAACAAAAACAACCAGCTTCTTCAGGCTGAAATTTATCAAAAGTGCAATCAAGATATATTGATAATTACTGGAGAGTGGAATGCAAAAGCTGTAAACAAACAGGAAGGATCAGTAATCAAAAATACAGCCTTGGTGATAGGAATGATGCTGGAGATTTCGTGCTAAAATTTTGCAAGATCAATGAACTATTCATTGCAAATACCTTTTTAAAACAACACTTGGACCTCACTAGGTAGAATACACAAGAATCAATTTTCCTACATCTGTGGGAAGACGACAGAGAAGCTCAATATCATCAGTCAAAACAAGGCCAGTGGCCAACTGTGGAAATGATAATTGCTCATATGCAAATTCAGGCTGACGCGGAAGAAATTCAAACAAGTTCACATGAGCCAAAATATGACCCTGAGTATATCCAGTGAGAGACCATCTCAGTAACAGATTTGGTGCTTTAGACACAAATGACCGAAACCTAGCACAGCAGTGAGATGACATCCAGGGCACCCATGAAGAAGCTAATGGTCATTTAAAAGACAAGAAAGAAAGACCAAAATAGATGCTAAAAGAGGCTGAAACTTGCTCTTAAGCACACAGACGCTACAGCAACTGGAAGAAGAGGAAGTAAAAGAGCTAGGTAGAAAATTTCAAAGGGTAACTTGAGAAGACAAAGTATTAAAATAAAATGTGCAAAGTCCTAGAGTTAGAAAACTAAAAGGGAAGAACACGCTCAGCATTTCTCAAGCAGAAAGAACTGAGGAGAAAATTCAAAGCTCCACTTGAAATACTGAAGGACTATGGGTAAAATATTGAATGATACAGAAAGCATCAAAAGAAGATGGAATGCCATTGGCCTTTAGCACAGAGCCACTGTACTAAAAAAACTGGTGGAGGTTCAACCATTTCCAGAGGCCACATATGATGAAGAATCAATGATACTGAAGGAAGAAGTTCAAGCTCTACTGAAGACATTGGCAAAAAACAAGCCTCTAGGAAATGATGGACTACCAATTGAAATATTTCAACAAACTGATATCGTCTAAGCCAAAAAATTTGGAAGACAGCTAGCTACCTGGAAAATTGATTGGAAAAGATCCATATTTGTGCGCATCCCCCAAACAGGTGAATAAACAGAATGCAGATATCACCAATGTCATTAATGTCACATGCAAGTAAAATTTTTCTGAAGATAATTCAAAAACAGTGGGAGCAGTACATAGACAGGGAGCTGCCCGAAATTCAAGCTGGATTGAGACGAGGACTTGAAACTAGGAATCTCACTACTGAAATCAGATGGATCTTGGCTGAATGCAGGGAATATGAGAAGGATGTTTGTTGTTGTTAAGTACTGTTGAGTCTGTTTCAACCCATAGAGACCCTGTAGAGGGTTTCTGAGGAATAGCTGGTGGGTTAGAAGTGCCGACCTGGTGGCTAGCAGTCCACTGGTTATCCTACAGCACCACACCAGGACTTCAGAAGATGTTGTTGTTGTCGTTGTTCTTAAGGGCCATTGAGTCAGTTCTGAACCACAGTGACCCTGTATAGGGTTTCCAAGGAGGAGCTGGTGAGCTTGAGCCACCAACCTTGTGGTTCAAACCAGCTTTGCCGTCCGGTGCATTAACCCACAGCGCCACACCAGGATTTATTTGGACTTTATTAACTATGCAAAAACATTCGTCTGTGTGGATCATAACACACTATTGATAAAACTTGTGAAGAACAGTTATTTCAGAACACTTAATTGTGCTCATGAGGAGCCTGCACATAGACCAACAGGCAGCTGCTGAACAGAACAAGACACTGAATGGTTTCAAATCAGGAAAGGTGTGCATTGGTTGTATCCTTTCGACATACTTAATTAGTTTGTATGCTGAATCAATTAAGCAGAGAAATTGGCTTGGAGGAAGACTCACTAACAATCTGTGATATATGGGTGACAAAACCTCACTTGCTGGAAATGAAGAATTAAAATACTTAGTGATGACAATCAAAGACTACAGCTTTCAGTATGTATTGTATCCCAACGTAAACACAACAAAATCCTTACAACTGAACCAATAATAAATAACATCATGATAAACAAAGATTGAAGTTGTCCAAGACTTCATTTTGCTTGCATCTACTATTAACACTTATGGAAGAAGCAGTCAAGAAATCAAACAATATAGTGTATTAGACAAACCACCTGCACAAAACCTCTTTAAAATGCTGAAGAGCAATGATGTCAGTTTGAGGACTAACATGCGCCTGACCCAAACCAGGGTACTTTCAATTACCTTATAAACAAGTGAAAGTTGGACAATGAATAAGGAAGACCATAAGAGAAATGATGCATTTGATTTATGATTTTGGAGAAGAATATTGAAAGTATCATGGACAAACAGAAGAGCAAACAAATCTGTGTTGGAAGAAATACAGCCAGAAAGCTCCTTAGAAGCCAGGATGGCCAGACTTCATCTCTAGTTCTTAGGACCTGTTGTTAGGAGGGTGAATTTCCTGGAGAAGGTCAAGAAAAAGAGGAAGAATCTCAACGGGAGGGACTGGCACAGTGGCAGCAACAATGGGCTTGAAGATAACAATTGTGACGCTGGTTCAGGAATGGACAATGTTTTGTTCTGTTGTGCATAGAGTCTATCTATGAGTCAGAGCCAACTTGACAATACCTAACACCAACAACATAAATGGACACATCTCTCTTGGAAAAAGTACAGCCAGAATGCTCCTTAGAAGCCAGGATGGCAAGACTTCATTTCACTTACGCGGACATGTTGTCAGGAGGGATCAGTCCTTGGAGAAAGACATCATGCTTGGTGAAATAGAGGGTCAGAAAAAGAAGAAGACCTCAACACGGTGGACTGACACAGTGGCTGTACCAATGGGCCCATCCCCAGCAATGATGGTGAAGATGGTGTGGGACTGGGCAGGATTGCGTTCTCTGAGACATGGGGTTGCTCTGAGGCAGAACGACTTGATGGCACTTAACAACTATCACAAAGCCAAAAAGGTCTCCTGATGTTACTCTTTCTAAAAGGGTGAGTTCTCTGATAGGAACTATGTATGTAGGAAGGAGGCCCAAGACCTCTTTCTAGGACCTTTTAGGTCTAGACTTTGTGAGGGCAGATGTGGAGGCATGCGTGTTTGGGTGACACTCACTATGTGGGGTCAGGTCACTGTGTGGAAACTTCTTGGTGTTTCCTGTTGCTCTATGTTTACTTTCCTCTATGTTTTGGATCAAAGTGGTGACATATCCGCCAGCAGGAGCAAGTCAAGGTGAACAAGCAGGGAGCGGCTGTGAAGGGACAGAAATCCATGTGGTTCAGCTGCCTTCTTCATCTGGGAGTTCTTCTTATATAATACTAAGCTTTGCTTATGTTTTGTCTACTTTTTGATGGTCCCTTGGTAGCAAAGGCTTTCAAGCAATCCTTGGCTCACTGGTGGTTAGCCCGAAGGCCAGCATGGGGAACAGTCCAAAGAGTGAAGTAACTCCTGGATTGTGTGAAGGAAGGCATGGAGTAGAAAGCTTAAGTTCTTTATTGTGTCTGTGCAGAAGAACAGGACAGAGGCGAACTCAGTCCTGAGGAAGGAGGTCAGTTACTCAGCCTGCAAGACATTACTAGAAGGCATAACATCCAGTGTATTCTTATCTGCTCCACTTCTGTGGCCACAGACCTGGGAGAGGATGGTAAATGGACCGCCTCATTTATTCATCCCTAGGAATTCATCCATCTCATCTATTTATTTTATATTTGTTGGTATAAAGTTATTCGAAAAACTCAGCTTTCCATGTGCACAGGACTCCAATCACATCCTTAGCTTCTCGCAGTGATTATTATCCCAATTATTAACATCATATTCTCTTGCTTTTCTTTTAGAGACCACATTTGGATATCCCTAAATACTATGTTAAGGAGCTTTCGTAGCGTAGTGGTTATGAATCAGGCTGCTAACCTCAGGGTCGTCAGTTCGAAACTGTTCCATGGGAGAAAGATGAGGTTTTCTGCTCCCGTAAACATTTACAGCCTCGGAAACCCTGAACAGGGTGGCTATGAGTCAGAAACGACTCTACAGCACATAACCACCACCACCAAGTAGTACATTGCTTAGTTTTACCCAGTTTTGACCTTTATCCTTTATTCAGATTCATGCTATATACATTTTTCAGTCCTTGCTTTTAGCTCCATAGCATGCCTAGTGAGAGTAATCCACCCTGTTTCCATTGCTTGACCACACCAGGCTTTAATCTACGGTTAATGAATATTTGGGCATTATTCTACATGTCTTAGTGCACATGTGCCAGAGTTTTGCTAGGGCATTGACCAAGGAGCAGATCTGCTAGGCTAGGCAGTATATGTGTCATCAACTTGCTGTTGTTGTTGTTAGGTGCCATCGGGTCAGAACTGACTCAGAGTGATCCTATGCACAACAGGATGAAACACTGCCAACCACAAAATCATTGCTATGCCTGAGCCCATCACTGCCACCACTGCACCAATCCATTTCATTGGGGGTCTTCCTCTTTTTCTTCGACCTTCCACTTTACAAAACATGATATCCTTCTCTAGTGACTGGTCCCTCCTGATAGACTGTCCGAAGTATGAGAGACAAAGAATGAGAGATGAAGTCTGGCCATCCAGGCTTCTAGGGAGCACTCTGGCTGTACTTCTTCCAACACAGATCTGTTTGTTCTTTTAGCAATCCATGGTACTTATAATATTCTCCTCAAACACCACAACTCAAATACATCCATTCTTGTATGGTCTTCCTTATTCACTGACCAACTTTCACATACATATGAGGTTAACTGAAAATACCATGGCTTGGGTCAGGAGCATCTTAGTCTTCAAACTGGCTCTTCAACACTTTAAAGAGGTCTGTGCAGCAGATCTGCCTAATGCAGTATGTCGTTAGATTTCTTCACTGCTGCTTCAATGAGTGTTGAGGGTTGATCTAAGCAAAATTAAGTCTTTGACAATTTCAATCTTTTCTCCATTTATATGGATGTTGTTTACTGGTTCAGTGGTGAGTATTTTTGTTTTCTTTACGTTGTGATGCAATCCATATTGAAGACTTTGGTTTTAGATCTTCATCAGTAAGTATATTAAGTCCTCTTCACTTTCAGCAAGCAAGGTTGCATCATCTGCATATCACAGGTTGTTAATAAGTCTTCCTCCAATCTTGATGCCACATTTTTCTTCATATAATCCAGTTTCTCAGATTTTTACTCAGCATACAGATTGAATAAGTATAGTGAAAGAATACAATCCTAGAATACCTTTCCTAATTTTTAACCATTCAGCATTCCCTTGTTCTGTTCAAACAACTGCCTCTTGGTCCAGGTCCAGGTTCCTCATGAGCACAATTAAGTGTTCCGGGATACTCATACTTTGCAACATTGTCCATAGCTTGTCATGATCCACACAATCAAAAGCCTTTGCATAGTCAATAAAGCACAGGTAAACACCTTTCTGGTGTTTTCTACTTTCAACAAGGAACCATCTAAATTCAGCAACGATACCCCTCATTCCACGTCTTCTTCTGAACCCAGCTTGAGCCTCTGCAAGTTCTCTGTCAATGTATGGCTACAGCCATTTTGGTAAAACCTTTAGTAAAACTTTACTCACATGGTAGATCAATTTATATTGTCTGATATATTTCTGCATTCCGTTGGGTCACCTCTCTTTGGAATGGGCACAAATACAGATCTCTTCCAGTCAGATGGCCAGTACCTGTCTTCCAAATGTCTTGGCATAGATGAGTGTGTGCCTCCAGTGCCACATCAGTTTGTTGAAAGATTTCAACTTGTATTTTATCAATTCCTGGTGCCTTGTTCTTTGCCAGTTCCTTCAATGCACCTTGCACTTCTTCCTTCAGGATCATTGGCTCTTGATTATATGCTACCTCTTGAAATGATGAGCACTGACCATTTCTTTTTGGTACGATAACTCTGAGTATCCTTCCATCTTCTTTTGATGCTTTTTGCATCACTCAATAATTTGCCCAGAGAATCCTTCAATACCGCAAGTGAAGGTTTGAATTTTTTCTTCAGTACCTTTAGCTTGATCACCAACTTTCAGAGATAATATAAAAAGCCATGTACCAATTTTGCAGGTTGTGGGTGAGAGTACATGCTGTTCTCTCCACATCCTTACAGTCATTTGATATTGTCAAACTTTAATTTGTGCTAATCTGACAGCTGTACAATTGGAGGTGAATTTTAAATTTCCAAGCACATTGGGTTTTTCTACATTAAAAAACCCCACTTAATTCTATTTTAATTGCATGTGGCCCGAGAACATGACCTGAATAATACCAACAACATTTTGAAATATGCCAAGTGATGTAATACAAAGTCAAATTCTGTAAATGTGTTTTTGTGTGCTTGAGAACAATGTGTAATGTCAAATGGTAGGTCTCACATTCTAGATCTACTTATTAGATGAAACTTATTAACTGTGATGTTCCAATTTTCCATAGTTTATTACATTTTTAGTCTGTTGGAACTATCAGTGCCTGAGATGTTGTTAAGTGTCATGGAGTCAGTTCTGACTCACAGCAATCCTGATTAGGGCTTCCGAGGAGTGACTGCTGGGTTTGAACAGCCAAACTGTAAGCAGTCAAGTGCTTATAGTACAGCACCACACTAGGACTCCCTGAGATAGGTATATGAAATTAACCCACTAAGATAGCTAATTTGCCAATTTCTCCTTGCATTTCTTAACTTCTGTTAAGAGTATTTTGAAGCTATGTTATTTAGCAATTTAAGTTTGTTGTTGTTAGGTGCCGTTGAGTCCGTATGGACTCATAGCTACCTTACGCACAAAAGAACAAAACACTGCCTGGTGCTGTGCCAACCTCACCATGTGTCACCATTCAATATTCTGGTGCTGACAGAGTTCCATGGCTAGTCATAAGGTTTTCAGTGACTAAGTATTCAAAAGTGGTCCATCTCTCCTTATTCCTAGTCAGTCTTCGTCTGGAAGCTCAGCTGAAACCTGTCCACCATGGGTGACCCTGCTGGTATTTAAAATACCCGTGCCATAGCTCCCAGCATCACAGTAAGACGCAACCCATCACAGTACGACATACTGACAGATGATGGTGGAAAGCAAGTTTACAATGATTATATTTTCCTGATGAGTTAAGCCTTCTAGTCATCATTTGATGATTCTCTTTTCATTTGGTAATCTTTTCTACCTTAAAACCCACTCGTCAGACATAAATAAAAATGTACTGTACTTTTTCATATAAAATGTCCACAGAAACAATGCATATACACATATGACACGCACGGTAGTTTCCTTCCACTCAGAGGAAATAAACATGGGGGGTGGGGGTGCACAGTTTGCAAAAACCATGTTATCTCACAAGCCATTTGTGTAAAAATACGGTGCTCGTTTTCTTTTGCTTACTATATTACTGCTGTAACTTTTTCCCATTTAATTCTTGTGTCTTTATAAAGTCCAAGTATGTTATAAATACCATGTACAGCTTTTATAAACCCAGCTAGCCCTTGTTTTTTAAAGCAGAGTTATAGTTACCATTTTGGGGGGCACCATAACATGTGCTTTCAATCATCTTGTTTTCCCTATATATCTTCCCCTTTCTTGCTTTCCTTTAGACTGAGGAGGTGCTTTTTTTCCTCATTCAATTTGCCCATTTATGTGCTCTAGCTCTAAAATCATTGCTTAAAAGTATCTAAAATGCTTATAAAATATGAACACTGTAAATCTATGACACAAATATAAAAATAATGCCAAAATTGAATATTAAAAAAATTGAATGTTAAGAAACACAGATTCATGTTTATGTTTCAAATTCTGTTCCAAAGTTAAATCCCAACCTGCCAATTTTTGTTCCCAAACAATGGTTTTTACACAAAGGGATACTTTTTGCCAACAAATAATACTCTAACACTAGAAAAAATAAAATGTAATCTACTAGCTATGTCTGATATTTCATGTCTACTTTTCAAGGTTTTCAGTTTTGCAGGAACCTGGCTATTCAGGTTGATAAAGTATGTTTCTCACTAAGACAGGTATGAAAGACAGTAATCGAGTCTTCTTATTTGTCTTGTGTGGCTAGGGGAAGGAAAGGAGACATCTCTTGTTGTAGTCACAATGGAGACTTGCCCATTTTTGCTTCCATTTTGCACACATAGTACATAGTCACAGTAAGATATTTTATACCTTCCCCTTGCCCCACACATCTGTGAAGTTAATCTTCATAGGCTCAGTGTTTAAACCTCTCTGTTTTTCTACTGTAATTTTTTTCTCCAAGTATGTTTCAGCTGCTTCTCACAATTGTTTATATATTTTCATTATCAATGAAAATATTTTCCATTATCACCTGTAATTTCCTTTTTGACCGGTGGTTTATCTATATTGATAAATTTCCAAATATATGAGGATTTCCCATATATCTTAATATCAATAAGATATTGTGGGCTTTCACTGTTTGATGATGCATGGAGGGGATTGTAACCATGGCAATGAAACGATATATGATAGGATGAATGTAAAGCTAATGTTCTCCCATGTAAACTATCACATAATTCACAACAAAAACTTACATAAAATAAAAATAAGATATTGAGGGATTTTTCATTTGTATAGAAGTAAAAAAATTAAATTACAGTACCAAAACAGGAAAGGGAAATAAAAACATTTTGTTGTAAGGTTCTTCCATCACACATGATATGGATGGCATAATATTATTTGAAGGTGAAGGTGGTGGTGTGTCACTGAGTCGGTTCCAACTCACAGTGACCCTGTAGAGGGTTCCCAAGGCTGTAAATCTTTATGGGAACAGAAAGCCTCATCTTTCTCCCTCAAGTGACTGGTAGATTTGAGATGCTGACCTTTCAATTATTAGCCCAATACGTAACCACTTTGTTGTTTGTTGTTGTTAAGTGCCACTGAATCAGTTCCGACTCAGTTCCGACTCAGTGAATCTATATAGGGTTTCAGAGAAGCAGCTAACTGTCAACTTTGTGGTTCTCAGTCCAGTACCACACAAGGAGTCCATGTAACCACTAGAACATGTTAAATTAAG
Organism: Chrysochloris asiatica; assembly: GCF_000296735.1. Classification (NCBI taxonomy): domain Eukaryota; kingdom Metazoa; phylum Chordata; class Mammalia; order Afrosoricida; family Chrysochloridae; genus Chrysochloris; species Chrysochloris asiatica. Next base: position 3,992,665 of record NW_006408614.1, on the reverse strand, counting down.
TTTGTTGTTGTTAAACACCGTCAAGTCGGTTCCAACTCCTAGTGACTCTGGCACACTGCAAAGTCTAGAATGTAGAGAATAACACTCAAACTGGGAGTGATTTTGTTCCTCAAGTAACAGTTCACAATGTCTAGGAACATTTATGGTTTCTGCAACTGTGGAGGCAGAGCCAGTGTTACTGTCATCTAGTGAACAGAGGATAGGGCATTGCAAAATATCCTACAATCCATGGCATAGACCCCACAACAAAATCATTCCCACCCAAAATGTCAGCAATGCCAAGGTTGAGAAACCCTACTCCACAATCAACACTAAAGAAATCAAACAAAGAGGCTGTTGTTGATGGTGTTAAGTGCCGTCAAGTCAGTTCCAATTCATAGTGACCCTGTATAGGGTTTCTGACTGGTGAGAATGAACTGCCCACCTTGTGATTCAAACAGACTTTGAGGTTGATTGTTTACCCTATGGCACTACACCAGGACTCCTAGCAAGCAAATAGAGGAGATAAAGTGAAATACTAAAAAAAAAACTCATTTCAAAAGAAAGCAGAAAAGGAAAAAAAGATGAAGAAACAGGGAAAGAGTTGGATAACAGATTAAAACCAAACATACCAAAAATTACATTAAACGTAAATAGGTTAAAAATTCTAACTAACAAGCAGTTAGTCAGATTGGAGTCCTGGAGTGGCACTGTAGGATAAGCACTAGACCACAACATTGAGTTGAACAGCAAGGTGGAGGTTCACACACATCAGCCACTCCCTGGAATCCTATATAGGGTGCTGAGTCAGAACTGACTCAACGGCACTTAATGACATTATAGTCAGACTGGATAAAACATATATCTATAGGAAACACATTTCAACTATAAACAAACTGGTTAATAAGGATGGATAAAGACAATCAAAGAAGATGTTAATCATCTGAAAGCTGGTGACTGTATTAATGTCAAAATGGATGTCAAGATAAAGAGAACTATTTCATAATGATAAACAGGACCATTTTCAAGAACACATACAAATCCTAAATGTTATGCATTTATTAAGAGAGTTTCAAAGTAAATGTAGTAAAAATCGATATAACTAAAAGAAGTAGATGAAATCTACAACTGCAGCCTGAGATTTCAATACTCTGGTGCTCAGTAATTGAAAGAACATGCAGCAGGCAGAAAATCAGTACGAATAGAGCAGGTTTGAGCAACACTCCCAGTCATTCTATCCTAATGGACATCTATCTGTAAAACACTTTGCTTAACAACAGTGCAATTCTATTCAATGAATATTCACCAAGAAAATTCTATTCACCAAACATTCACCAAGAAAAGCTACATGCTGACCAATAAAACAAGCTTCAATACACCGAAAAGAAATAAAATCATATGTTTTCTGGCTGCATGGAATTAGAATAGAAATCTCGTATCTTAATGTAACTCTAGCAATGTAAATATTTGTACTTAATAAATTCTAAAGTTTATCAATAAATTTACCTCCCTCCAAAACAAACAAACACATTCAAAAAAATGCTTTAATTCTGATTATTCCCTCCCATTTATAGCCTATCAGGTGTCTTAGTGCCACCTTGCTTTCTTTTTTTTTCTCTTAATGCCACAAATTGGATATGATTACAATTGTTGTTGTTTTGTATAATCAATCTATTTTAAATTATCCAGGTTTACCACGACTCTTCCTATACCTCAGACCTTTGTTCTTGGAACATTTCCATTCTTCTCTAAATGTGTCCTTTGGTGATAAATGATCAGTTTGCCTAAAAATGTCTTTATCCAGCCTTCATTCTTCAAAGAACATTTTGTTGGGCAAATATAAAGTTGAAAGATTTTCCTTCTCCCTCAGCACTTTGAGGATAGTTTCCCATTATTTCTGATTCCACTGGTGCTGTTGAGAAATGAGTCTGTCTTCTTTCTGGCTGAATTTCAGATCTTCAAACGTAATGTAATCTAGGGGTGGACTCATTTATGTTGAAGTGAGACTATGTGTCTTGATTGTGAAGAGTCTTACCTTTCTTGGATTTTCAGAATTTCTCAGTCATTATTTCCCTATTTTCTATTATTTCCTTCTGGAACTCTGAAAGTGATACTTTTCACTGTACCTTCCATGCTTCTGAACCACTCTTCCATAATTCCCCCTTGTCTCTCAGTGATGGGCTTATGAAACTTTTTCCCGTTCTCTAATTCTGTCTTTGATGAGTCTAATCTGTTATTTAACCAATTTTCATGGTTTTAACTTTACTTATTATAATGGAGTCCTGGGGTGGTGCGTCAGGATAATGCTCTGGACTGCAAAGTTGGTCTGAACCGTAGTTCAGGTCAGTGGTTCAAGCTCACCAGCTGCTCCTTGGAAATCTTATACAGGGTTGCTTTGAGTTGGCACTCGGTGGCACTTAGCAACCATTATAACTTTTCATGTATGTAAATTCTATTTATAAATCCATTCACTCATTCAACACTAGGTACGTGTTAACTGTGTAACAGTGATGTAGGCACTGAGGGTTCAATGATGAACAAGAAAACAGCTTCCCTCATACATACAGCTCACCATCTGGAGGGGCCAATCCACAACGAGCACCTTCAAGAAAATCAAGAAGAGGGAGGGGTAGAGGAGACTGTGGCAAAGGATGGTCTGAAAGTCTCCTTGAGGTGACTCGTGAGCAGAGACGTCAGAGAAGCAGGTCTGGACTGAGGGAACAGGAGGCAGCAGGTCTAAGGAAACAAGATGGCCAGGTGGCTGGAGAGGGCCAGCCAGAGAAGACACGACAGAGAACATGGTTGGAGATGTAGATGGAGACAGCAGTAGGCTGTAGTGAGGACCTTGGATCTTTATCCTCAGGGGAGTGGGAATCTTCCCAAAATATACAGCGAGGGAATGGCGTGACTGGATTTGTGTTTTATAAGGACTGCTTTGGCTTCAGTGTATGTGTGAGTGGCGACAGGGACACTGGACACAGGAGAGCAGTGAGGAGGCTGTCATCAGTCCTATCATCAATTCTAGCCCTCATTTCCATTCCTGAGTGTTGCTTCTCTCCCATCTGGCCCTATGGTGAGGGCACCGACACCTGGGCTCTAACCTAGATCCCTCACTGTCCTCCAGCTGGTACCCTGGGGCCTGACTCTCTGTCCCCTGAGATGCCTTGCTCACCATTCTGCTCAGAATACAGCTCCCACTCCTAACCAGGGCTTGCAGGCCCCACCCACAATGACCATTCGGCTCTGTTAAGTGCCCAGGTCTTCTGGACCTCACGGCCTTCAAATGCACCGTCCCTGTAGCCTGCAATCTCCATCTCCCCACTCACCCCCATTCACCTTTCAAGTCTATGGTTAAATGGTACTGTCTGCCTTCTACTCCACTCCCACACCTCAATTCTAGGTCAATGTTAACTTGGTATTAACCATGGGGAGGGGAGAGGAAGGAAGGGGAGAGCCCAGGAACCTTGTCTAGCGTTTCACTGCCGTCTGTCCAGCACCAACCATCGAGCTTGACATGAGCAGGCCGTCAACACATATTTCTTGAGTGAGTGGAGAACGGTGCTCTTTAACTCAGAATGCAGCCTGCTCTATAAAATCTAGATTTCTACTTGGTCTACAAAGCCATTCATGAGCTCCCCTCTGCTTTACCTACAACTAACAGCCCACTTGAACCTCATGTTCCAGACATTACAAACTCTATGTGGTTCTCTCCAAAACACCATGCCTTCCATCTCCCAGGGCTTAGGATACATGCTTCCCTCCACCTGGGGAACCTTCCCCTCCTGAGTGCCTGTGAACACAGACTATGATTCATGGAGCCAAGATCTGCTGAGCACCTGACCTGAGCTAGGCCCGGTTCCCAGGATGGGATCCAGAGTGAAGAGAGAAGATTTGTGTGTTAAGTAGATCGGATGCCAACAAGGGATGCCTGCTGAAGACAAAAGAAAAACAGGGGTGGAAGGGAATAAGAGATGGAAGGGGATAAAACACAAGAGACAAGGCTGGGCAGGCCTCACTGAGAGTGCGACACTTTGGCAAAACCTTAAAGGAAGTGAGGGAACTCACCACAAAGGCTCCAGGGAAAGAGCCCTCCAGGCTAAAGGCACAGCAAAGTGCCGCAGAGAGTGAGGTGAAGGGAACAGGCTGAAGCTCTGCAGAGTCCAAGAGGATGGGTGGGGAATAGAGGTTAGAAGGCACCTAGATAAAGCAGTGCAAGCTCAGAACTGAGAATAAGTAGGGTACTCTGAGTCCAAGGAAGTGAGGACTTCAAAACGGAGAAATGGACAAAAGACCAAATGCTGCACAGATGTTTGGGGGCCTGAGTTAGGGCGACCTGTTTCATGGAGCTGTCTGAATCCATGTTGTAGTGGGAATAAGAGTACTCGGGGAGCAAGAGAGTAGAAGATACGGGAAAGTCAACATTCCTGCAGCTGCAGCAGGTGAGGAAAGGGTGCACAGGATGAAGGACACTGAGGTGGGCAGAGACGAGGGAGCCAGCCCAAGCAAAGGGAAGACACAGAGATGACGGCAGGAAGGATTGCTGGCTCTGGTCTTTCCAGTCTTGACTCCTTACTGATGGGGCACCTGGTGAGAGAATGCCTTGGTGCAGGCTCCTCATGGAAGGGAAAGACAACAACTAGGAAAGTGGCAAAGGCAAACTGGGCCGAACGACTGGGGCCCCTGGGTCACAGTTGGCCATCTGCATTCCTGTGGCCCCTCAGGCTGAATGGTGTCCATTTGCTGAGGCACTTTCTTTTTTTAAAGTTTTTATTGTGAACTGAGAGCTAGTTTACATGGGAGAACATCAGCTTTACATTATTGTTTCATTGCAATGATTACAATCTCTCCGTGCAATACCATTCAACAGTATTGGCTTCCATTCCATTTTTTGTTTTTGATTTTTTCCTTTGGGGGATGGGTGTACACAGAAACACTCAGGAATCTATAATAATTTAAACAATCAAAGGGCACATTCTGTAAGCCTGCCCACTGGACGCAAGCACCCAGTCCCACTCTTCCCATGAATCTAGAGTCCTCAGCTGCTCCCTCTCTCCATGCCCCCATCTCTGCCTCCATCTCTGGATAGAGTCCTGCAATCCACTTGTGCTCTTCTCCCTTGATGGCCCTAGGGGTTCTCTGTTTCTGGACTGTAAGATTAACTACACTCTGGGACACTTTCTTACCCTGTACAGCAGTTCAGACCCTTCTTTCTCCGAGTAAAGGCTCTACTCTGAGAGATAGGAAATAAGAGAGGAGGCTGAGTAGGGCCTGTGCCCATGGGGCATGGACTGTATGGCTCATCATGAGAATGATAGCAGATGAGACAAACCAGAGGGATGTGACTCTTGGGTGTCCAGCTCACTCATTTCATCCAGACCTCTGACAAGTGGTGCGTCTACACATGTATGTTTATTATATAACAAAGCACACAGGGGCAAAGTTATGCAAAATTACTAACCCTAACCATTCATCCCAACAGACTGAGTTCCAACCCTGCATAATGTTTCCGGGCTTGAGGCCTCAGGGTCCTATAGTCTCTGTGGACATTAAGGTCCACTAGCCATAGAGACAATGTTTTATATCCTGTGTTGGTGAGTAGCTTATGCATGGAGAGACCTAAGGTACACTATTGGTCTCTTGCTATCCAGAGCACAGAAAAATGAAGAAAATCAAAGACGCAGGAAAACCACAAAGGATGAGTGGACCATATGAATGCCAGCCTCCACAAGCCTAAGACCAGAAGAACTAGATGTCCAGCTACTACGACTGACCACTCTGATTGGGGACCCAACAGAAGGTCCTGCACAGAATGGGAGAAAATTGTGAAACAAAACTCAAAATCATAACAAGGACCAGACTAATTGGTCTGCTAGAGATTGATGTACCCCTCAAGGTTATGGCCCTTAGACACCTGTCAAATGGGGAACGGAATGCACTTCCAGTGATCACCTGTCAGCTGAACAACAGAGGGTCTACAATGTGACCAATAACACCTGCAGGACACGCTCCTCAGAATTATCAACCAACCATATGCAACCACAAGGGCAGCGTTTGCCCCAAAACAAAGCTCAGAAGGCAGGAAGGGGTGGAAAGAGGGGTGAACGGGAGGGAGAATGCTATTCACAATGCCATGCAACAAAATGCTGGTGAACAGGAAACTAATTTGCTCTGTAAACTTTCACCCGCCAGTCCCAACCATCCATGTTCAAGGCCCGGGTGGGGTGTTTCTGCCAGGTGCAACCACAGAGCTGACCCTAGAGAACAAGGTGCTGGAGAAGTAGGGAACGTCTACTTCCTGTAGCATCGGCTGGAAGCCTGAGTCAATTAAAAAGCTGCAGAAAGGTTCTGACTTGTCTGGTTGACAATTTCCTCTCTCAGAGACTACAACAAAGCAATAAATACTTGTTGCACTGAAGAGAACGGGCAGCTAATACCATGGGCCCAATTCCAATCAATAAAGAAGTGGCTGGGAGGCAGGCTTGCTGTACCAGCCAAGGGCAAGTCTGGGTACAATGAGCCATGCTTCTCAGACTTCATAAAGGCAGAAACCATTCCAAGACTTAGAAAACACACTTATACACCCCAAACTGTTGTTGTTAACTGCCAATGAGTCTGTTCCAACCCTGCATAATGTTTCTGAGGAGCAGCTGGTGGGTTTGAACTGCCGACGTGTTGTTAGCATTCCAGCGCTTATCCTATGGCACCACACACCATAAGCTACAGGACATAAAAGGACTGTGACTCAGAATATACATGATAGCTGCTACTTAGTATATGAAGGGCTGTCCCACGAGACATTAGACTTGTTCCGGAGGCCCCCATGGGGGACACATGGGACCAATGGGTGGAAAATTACAGAAAGACAGTATCTCAGATGGTTACAGGGAAGTGTTTCCTGAGAGTCATAAAACCTTGCGGCAGAATGGGCTGCTTTTAACAGCAGAGAGTTCAAATGCAATCTGGATATTCAATAAGCGGAGGCAGGAGAGGTAATTAAAAAACCAGAGGGTGATCTGACAACTGTGGCATTCCCACACTTGGGAGGTGATGTCAACCGTGAGGTGTGTTGCAAGTGGTCTGTTACAATCATAAAACGCTGCAGTGTGTGATTTACTGTTTGCATGGATGAAAGTCAATGCCAGGGTACCAGCGGAACTCCACTCTTACTCACTAGTGTGTAAGTGAAAAAGTGAAGGAAGTACAGCGGAGGTCTGTGTGCTGGAGAACCCTCCCAGGGGTCTCTACTCCAGTATGTTTAAAGGCTCAAAAAGGAGAATTACTGGGCTAGTAATGGCCTGCATATGTCTGCTAATGCTGGACAATGAATAAGAAACAGCAGAGAAGAATCAATGCCTTTGAATCAGGGTGTTGGCAAGGAATATTACAACTATCATGGTTGCTAGAAGAACAAACAAATCTCTGTTGGAAGAAGTAGAGGCAGAATGCTCTTTAGAAGCCAGGACAGGGAGACTTAGCCTCATGTACTTTGGACATGCCATCAGAAGGGATCAGTCCATGGAGAAAGACACCATGCTAGGTAGAGAGTCCATGAAAACGAGCGAGAGTTTCAATCAGATGGGTTGACACAGTGGCTGCAACAATGAGCTCAACCACAGGAACAACTATGTGGACAGTGCAGACTGGGCAGATTTCATCCTGTTGTACGTGAGGTCGCTATGAGTCAAAACGGACCAGCTGGCACCTCGTAACTCCTTTGTGAAGCTGAGATTCCATGAGGGTGCACAGCATGCCCCCTTGGCCTTCCAAACGAATGATCTGTTGGAGAACATGGTGGTCCATTTTTTTTGTTTTTGGAAGAATTTATCTGCAGACTGTAATGTCTACATCTGGTGAAGGTGACACGTCTCTGGAGCACATTTCAATACTACAGAAAGGAGACTAAGGATTACATAAATTGTATCTGTGTATTGTATTTTTCACACAACAGCCACTCAGGTGATTTCAATGCGACTAGAACCAAAACAAATCAAACCCAAAGAACTCCGCTTGCTCACTGAAAGGTCCGTAGTTTGAACCCACCAGCCTCTCCTCGGGAGAAAGCTGTGACAATCTGCTTCCATAATTGAACCCACTCACTGCCTTAAAGTTCATTCCGACTCAGAGCAACCCAATAGGACAGAGTAGAACTGCTTCATAGGGTTTCCAAGGCTGTAAATCTTTATGGAAACAGATTGCCAAAACTTCTTCCCACGGAGAGGCTGGGGGATCCAAATCGTCAATCTTTCAATTAGCCTTACCCCTCGGAGCCACCACGGTTCTTTCTGTAACAATGACAGACAGCCTTGGAAAGCCTATGGAACTCTTCTACTCTGTCCTATTGGGTTGTTCTGAGTCGGAATGAACGCTTAGGCAGTGGGTGTGTACAATTATGAAAGCAGATTGGCACAGCATTCTCCTGAGGAGCAGCTGGTGGGTTTGAACTACGTACCTTTCAGTCAGCAGCTGAGTGCTTTTAACCACTGTGCCACCAGGACTCCTCCATGGGACTAAAGGAAAATTAAATCTTGCTATTTTCTTTAAATAAAAATGGTTACAGATGATGTCAACGTGCCCAGGAAACATTATTTGCCTTTTGAAACATTAAACATTTTCTTTCCCTCTAAGCAAAAATTGTCATCAACCAGTAATGAACGGAACCCAAATTCAGCCAGCCTCCCCCCGATCCAAACTGGAATCAACTCTCCATTTTTATCTCCCTGGCAGGGCCTCCTGTCACAGAGGCCAGCAGCACAAGGGCCACCATAAAAAGATTTCACTGACCAGCTCACACCTCCAGTTTCCCTCTGACTCCTGTGTCATGTAATTTTTCAGCCGTGAAACCAGATGAATAGACGCTAATTGCTCCTCTGGAACGCCAGGGTTCCCAAGAAGATCGAAGGTGTCTATCACCTGCTACAGAACGGCTACTGGGCAGCCTGAGTTTCTGGCACCTCATAAATTTTTTTTTTAATTTCCATGCTTTTTAAAAAAATTGTAAGATGATTATTACCACAGCATAAAAATGTAAAAGCCAGAGGAGAGAGTGAGCTCACGCACACGGCCATCACCCTAATGAAATCACTGCTGGTCTTGTAGTGTGTTGCCTACTCTTCTCCCGGCTTTTCTTTTACGTGCTTATGTGGGCTGTGTGCATTTAGCTGACTTGTACCTCGGAAAAGAGGAATCCGGGATCCTGGTGGTGCAGTGGGTTAAATGTTGGGCTGATAACCAAAAGGCTTGGAGTTCAAACCCACGAGGGAGAAAGATGTTGTTACCGTCCCAGAAACCCTAAAGGAACGTTTCTACTCTGCTCTACAGGGTCGCTATAAGTAGGAATGGACTCCATGGCAGTGGGCTTGGGTTTCCTCTGAAAGGAACTCACAAGCTCCAGACAGCTGCTCCCCACCGGCCCCTGTGCTTCCTGGTTTCCAATCTGCCAGGGTGCAACCTGGCTCCTCTCCCTCAACTCCAACATCCATTTCCATAGGTTCTTCTATTATTAGCCCTTTCCCAGACCCGTCCCTGGTCCAGTTCATATAACTGACACCCCCGAGCCCCGGCATGGTGCCTCTCCCTGGCCCCTGCCTCCATATTTTCTCTCTTCCAGCTCGCATGGCTGACTTCTAAATCTTTCCCTCACTCTGGCTTTCCTTCAGTCTGCACGGCCTACTTCCTTCGCTTATCCTGATAGATCTCCGGCTGAACAACACTGGCAAGGAGAAAACAGTTTTTGGTCTGAGTTTTACAAACATGTGCGATTTGTCCCCATGTTAGATTTCCTGTCTTATCTCCCATTTCCCCACAGGGAGCCTCTACTGGTGGTGTACTTGTCCCCTTGACAAAAAAACTGCAGCATGCATGTGCCTGCTCCTTGGGGTCTCTGTAAGGGGAAGGACTCAGGACAGCTGAGGTGGTGCCAAGGGTCTTCTATTTACCCCTCAGCCATGAACAATCATCAAACTGGACAAAATAAACAAAGCCTTCAAGTGTTAGCTAGCAAGTGAGCAGGGCTATAATCCCAGATAGCAGCCAGTTTAGGCTATGAGGTCACAGGCCCCTGCCTTCCTAAAAAAGGACACATTTCAGAGTGGCTCAGGGAGGTGGCACTCACCCAGTGGGCAGAGTGGCCCACACCTTTGCAAAGCAGCAGAGATGGCTCAGGATGTAAGAACCCACCCAGCCTTTGCATTTGTAAGTAGGCTGTTCAAACTTTGAATTTTAAAAGTATAAACAGTTGACCTTTGGACGATGTGGGGGTTCAGAACGATGTAGAAAACTGAACAGCACGGGTTTGAGTGGCGTGGGCGGCTGGCTATATATGGGCTTATTTCCCAGTGGCTATTGTGGTGAGCTCAAGAGTTGCATGGATCCACACAAAATGCTGTATGATGCTAATCACCTCTGCTTCTCCAGCTCAGGCCTGGTTAGTGGGGGGGCAGGGGGACATTTGTCCCTTTACTCCACTGCTGAGCACACCCACCATGGGTACTCCTTCAAATGCTGGGATCTGCTGTCAGACTCAGGTGAAGGGTCCACCCCATGCCTCTGGGAAACATAGCCCCAGGGAACTTTCTTATTAGAACACCTAACACTCTGGAACATTCTGAAGGGTCAAGGTCTGGGATGGGGCCAATTCTTGTTCTCATTCTCACATGGCAACATAATCGTGTATAGGCTCAGGGGTCTTTGGCAAGTTCCAGAGGAAGCCAGTCCAACTTTACATATGAATGCCCAGGGAGGTGGCACAGGCCCACCAGGCCAACTCCACAGACCACCTCCTCCCCCAAATGGTAGAGATTTCTGTCCTACCATCAGCGAGTGGCTTGCAGGAGATGGCGTCGTCGAGGTCTCGGGCCGTGGGTGGGTCAATGGTGAAGATGCAGTCTTCTCTAGGAAAGAGCGGAAATATCATTAGCAACGCCACAAACACTAGAAACCTTTGTCCCCATTGGAATGAATCTTGAAGGAAGCTGTCACTCTGCAAATGCACTCTGTTGGGCAAGGCGAAGAGCCATTTCTGTCATCTGGCCAGGAGAAGGGGACCTTGAATAAACATGAGCCGGAGAGGGACCACATAGGTGAAGACAACAGGGCTCCACACAAGCTCAGAGGGTCTTTCTCATCTCGGTCTTCCCCTGAACCTAGAGCACCAGGAGGTGTGAGCCAGGGGGCCTCCCAAGAGAGGGTCCTGGGAAGGAGGCAGCGTCTTTGGTAAATGACACTTCTCCCTGTATCCTTTTGTATTCTTGCCTCCCCCTTTCCCAGTGGCTGATGGGAACCAGCCCCTGGAGAATCCAGATGAGGAAGCTCCACGGCTCCTTCTCCTATCTCACAAAACAGGGTTGTACCAAAGAACAATCCACTGGAGCTCTGACACAGGAGCCAGGAGCCAGGAATAAGCTTTTCCTACACCTCTAGACCATCCAGTTAGTCGTGGTAATTGTCCTACATTGCCATGGGACAAAATGCACTTTATCCAAACTCCTATCATCAAGCATACCCAGGGCCCACTGACTTTGAGGCGTTAGCTGCTCTTGTAACTGGTAGGCCTGGGCCAGTCTTATTTCGGTTTAGTCTCTCATTTCAAAGGCCTCACCCACCCCACCTCATCATTTGGGTGGGCTCTATCCTCATTTCTCCATATCTCTTGCCCTATCCCTCCCGGGTCCTGGCCTGTGGAGGGGGGAGTTCTGTAGCCACTGCCCTTTCTCACTGACACACAAGCTGACCATCAACACAACACCCCTGCCTGCCCTCCAGGTTCCTCACTGCCCAGACCATCAGCACCGATGACATGAATTTCCAGTCGCTCACATGGTTAGATCTGTCTTTTCTCACCATTGCTCCTCTGTTCCCAAAGTCCCCAGAGAGCTTAGAGGCTGTCATCCATGTGCTCCCTCTCCAGCTCATGTTTATTCAAGGTCCCCAACAGCCCTCTCTCCCACAATGATAGTCTCACTATTACAATTCCTCAACTCTAGGAGTCCTGGTGTGGCGCTGTGGGTTAATGTGTCAGGATGCAAAGCCGTTTGAACTGCAAGGTTGGAGGTTCAAGCTCACCAGCTGCTCCTCGGAAACTCTTACAGGGTTGCTATGGGTCAGAATCAACTTGATAGCACTTTACAATAAGAAGAAGACAGTCTTGGAGTCCTGGTGTGGCACTGTGGGTTAATACGCCAGACTGCAAAGCCGTTTGAACTGCAAGATCGGCAGTTCAAGCTCACCAGATGCTCCTCAGAAACCCTATACAGGGTCACTATGGTTAGGAACCGACTTGACGGCACTTCACAACAACAACAAGACAGTCTTAATTTTTAATTCATGCATCATCAATTTAACAAAAGCTTTTTGGGGAAATAAATCCCACCATAATAGTAAATACAAGGGAGTTTCAAACAACTTGTGGAAAAATGGAATTAAATGATTATGGAATTTTTCCATGAACTTTTTAAAGCCCTTTTCATATATGACTTGATTTTAATGCATACCAGGACTTCAGAAATGTCCACGTCAAAAAATCAAAACGATCTTCAATGGTACAGTACTCAGCAATGAAACAGAACACATGATTGACACACACAGCTGCTGTTAAGTGCCACTGAATTGGTTCCGACTCACAGAGACCCTGTATTGGGTTTCCAAGAAGCAGCTGGTGAGTTTGAACCACTGACCTTGTGGTTCAAACTGACCTTGCCATGCAGTGCTTCAACCCACAGTGCCACACCAGGGCTCCTACTCAAAGGGATTTCTCTGAGTTAAAGCAGCCAATCTGGAAAACTTCTGTCCTATATGAGCCCATTTGTATGACACCCTGGAAAAGACAAAATTTACATGATGGGAATCAGATGAGGGGCTGCCAGGGGTGCGATTCTTCAGGCAGAGCACAGGGAGGCTGATGGACCAAGGGGCTTTCCTCTCCCTTGATGCTGGTGGTGGTCCCATGAGTCTATGTATATGTCAGATGTCATAGAACTGGACCACCAAAACAAGAGCCAATTTTTTCCTGTTCATTTAAAAATAAAACGTTTAATAAAATGTGAACTGAGAGTAAAGTAAGCATACACACACACACACACACACACATATATATCTATTGTTGTTGTTAAGTGTCATTGAGTTGTTTCTCACTCATAGCAATCCTGTATAAGGTTTTCTGAGGCTGTAAACTTTTGTGGCGTAGAAAGCCTCATCTTTCTCCTGCAGAGTGGCTGGTGGGCTAAAACTACTGACCTGGTGGTTATTCTAGAGAATTACCATGGAGCTCTGGTAGCGTAGTGGTTACGAATCGGGCTGCGAACCTTAAGGTCAGCGGTTTGAAACTACCAGCTGCTCCGCAGGAGAAAGATGAGGCTTTCTACTCTCGTAAAGATTTACACCCTCGGAAACCCTGTACAGGGTCACTATGGGTCGGAACCGACTCGATGGCACTTAACAACAACAACAAGTCTATATATATGTGCTGCTGCTGTTGTTGTTATTAAGGGCCATCAAGTCAGTCCTGACTCTTAGTGACCCTGTATAGGGTTTTCAAGGAGTGACTAGTGGATTTGAACAGCTGACCTTATGCTTAGCAGTCCAGTACTTAGATTGATATATACATAAATTTTAGTTAGGTGCTGTCAAGTTGGTTCCGACTAATAATGGCCTTGTATAGGGTTTCGGAAGAATGGCTGGTGAGCTTGGAATGCCAATCTTATAGTTCAAACTGACCTTGTAGTACATTCACCCACAGTGCCACCCAAGGCCAACGGTTCAGACTTACCAGCTGCTCCTGGGAAACCCTATACAGGGTCACTATGAGTTGAAACCGACTTGACAGCACTACACTTCATTAAAAACAAACAAAAAAATATAGCTATGTTGCTGGTAAGTTCTGACTCAGCAGTGGGTGGGTCTGTACCCCCAACCTTGCAGTTAGCAGTCCAGTGTTTATGCATAAAAAACATTAAAAATACACTTACAGATACAGTAAAACATAGTTAATATATTACAGTGCCACACCAGGACTCCAAATATACAAATTAAATATTTACAGGGCTGGTCAATGGGTGTTACAATTATGGATGATGGTTTTTCCTTTGAAACTTTCCATGTATATTTTTTAAATGTTTTCTACTAGTAAGTAGAAGGAGCTCTAGTAGCGTAGTGGTTACGAATCAGGCTGCGAACCTCAAAGTCAGCAGTTCGAAACTACCAGCCGTTCCATGGGAGAAAGATGAAGCTTTCTGCTCCCGTAAAGATTTACAGCCTCAGAAACCCTATGTCGTTGTTGTTAGGTGCCATCGAGTCGGTGACGATTCACAGTGACCTTATGCACAGAACGAAACACTGCCCGATCCTGGGCCAACCTCACTACTGTTGCCACACTTGAGTCCATTGATGCTGCCACTTGGCCAATCCATCTCCTTGGGGGTCTTCCTCTTTTTCTCTGACCCTCCACCTTACCAAACATGATATCCTTCTCCAGTGACTGGTCCCTCCTGACAATATGTCCGAAGTATGAGAGACAAAGTTTGGCCATCTTGGCCTCCAAGGAACACTCTGGCTGCACTTCTTCCAAAATGGATCTATTGGTTCTTTGGCAGCCCATGGCACTTTGAATAGTCTCCTCCAACACCATAACTCAAAACATCAAACCCTATACAGGGTCGCTATAAGTCAGAACCGACTCCATGGCACACTACCACCACCACCACAAGTAAGTAGAGACTCTCTCTCCTCCAGTCAAAACCCAGCTGCTCAGCAGATACATAATCTTGCTTGTAAGGATATTTAGCTACCTTGTAACATTTGTTAAAACTCAAGTTGCTTAATCATAGCCAAGGGCTTCAAATATTTTGGATCTGAGGGTGGAGAGAGGGAGGAGCCACACAGGAGGAACGAAAGAGTGTTGGAGTGTGTTACTGGAACCCACTCTCCCATGGAGGTTTTGAGAAAAGTCCCTCACAGGGTGCGGAACACAAACGTTGAGGTCTCAAGGCATAATTATTCAGAAATAACTTCTGTCCCACTATAAAGACAGAATGGAAGCAAAAGGCCAGAGGACATCAGAAACACTGAGGAGATAGGGCTGCACCTCAGGAATGGAAAGTTTGCTGAATGACAGGATGGGGAGAGGAAGCCATAGGGAGGTGAGATTGATCCAGACAACCTGGTCACAGACTCTAAACTGGGGAAGACCTTGAACTTGATTTACAAGGATTAAGAAGGAACTGTCTGCTTTGTATACATTTTTGTACAAGCATTCTGTGGTTTACAGACACTCACCTTATGTGCAACCTGTAGTTAAGAACCAATCCTTGGAAAAAGGCTATAGTATTAAAAATCTTAGGTATATATACGATAGTTTGTAATAACAAGCAAAAGCTAATTGGTGATGTGCACCAAAGCTATGATCATTACTGTAGTATTGTTTTAGGAGTCCTGGTGTGGCACTGTAGGATAAACACTAGACCACAAAGTAGGTTTGAACTGCAAAATTGGCGGTTCAAACCCACCAGCCACTTCTTGGAAACCTTGAACAGCGTCACTGAGTAGGAACCAATTCCACAGCACTTTAACAACAACAAATTATTACGTTAAAGATGTTTTAGTATATCTGGAACTGTTTCTTTATTGTTTGTTTTAAATGTATATAAAGGTACATGACCTATACGAAGCAGGGGTTCCATACAATCAACACTGGAATGTGAACCACAGGTCCAAGGATTGAGCCCAGCAGCCAGTCCATGGGATAAAGATGAGGTTTTCTGTTCCCGTAAAGCTTTAAAGCATGAGAAACCCCAAACAGTGTCGCTACAGAGTCAGAAGGGACTCCACAGCACTGAACAACAAGACAAACATTTGGCTAACTGATGTTAGAGATGAACCAGATTTAACTGCTGCAACTTCTGTAGAAATTGGACTTAAAGACAGATTTAGGCGACGTTTAAGGAAGGCTTGTTGACTCCTACTCTAGATTTAAGGGAGAAGAATAAAATACTGTACTTCTTTTAAAAAAGGAAAAGTGTCTTGTGATTAAATGTGTGGGAAATGCTGGGCCAAAGTGAAACAGATTTCTTAGGTGCAGAACTTTTCAGACCCTACTGTGCATTAGCACCACACAGTTTTTGCTGGCACAAACGTTTTGATGGTGTAACATTTTTGCGAGACAGCATCTTCCAGAACCAAGGTTTTTCAGAGAGTCCCCTTTAAGGAGGATGATCTGTATGGAACCACCCTATCCTTGTCCTACCCGGAGCAAGGCATCAACAGAACTGCTATGGAATTCACTAGGGAAGCGGTGAGACCCTTAACCACCTGTGAATACCCATGGGGAAGTTCAGGGTCCTGGTGGCACTGTGGGTTAAGCATTGGGCTACTACCCACAAGGCTGGTGGTTTAAACTCACTAGCTGCAATGAGGTTAGAAAGTTGATGCTGTCTATAAAGATGTATCTCTGGAAAACCTGGTATAAAGTCCCTGTGAGTTGGAACTGGCAGGATGACAGTAGGTTGATGGCTCTGGTTTTTGTATTTATGGGGCAATCAGGAGACATAGTACGAGGAAGCACTCTTACTGTCTTGGTCCATTTGATCTTACACACATGTGATTTTGCCCTTGATTACACTTCCCTCGTTGCTTTGGCTGCTAGGAAACTCAGAAAAAAACCTTTTGTGACTTGCCTCTAGAGGGTTTTATTTGTAGTTGAACTTTATGAATGAACCTTAATCCTGGCAGTGTCTAATTTTCCTATTCATAGATTCCGTCTGCCCCATTTCCTAATTTAAGACTAAAAAAAAAAAAAAAAAATCACTGTATTCTCTGCCTATTAACAAGTGTCAAATCATGTTTGGTAAGCAGCAGGGTATAAATAAATACATAGGTATACTGTGTTATTACAACGTTCTACAGCGATGTCTGCTGGAAGAAAACGAACATGAGACAGGCAGTCCAGCTACTTACTGCGAGACCGGAGAGCTAACATAACACTCAGGGATTTGTGTTGCTCTCTCACAATGGAAAATTGGGAGAAGCAGGGAACAGTGAGTGACCCTGACAAACCCCTGTGCTCAATGCTGGGAGCCAGAGATTTAATCAGTTGTCATCGCTGTGATTACAAATCGGCCACGATGCAGTGCATGCGGGCGCCTTCTGGCTGTGGGCCAAGGGCTGGGAGCTGCTGGCCTCAGCACTTGGGCGTCCTGCCTTCAGGGGCGGGCCTCGGGGTGATGGGGCAGTGCACCCGCCCGCAGCTGCTACACTCTGTTAACATGCTTGGGATTTTTTTTACTGGCTCCTTTTCTAGAATACTCTGGTCTCTGCAACCTGCAGGGAGTGGCCTGGCCTGCCAGCTTTCGGAACCTGTGGGACCAAGAATTTACAAAGTTCTGCAACAATAGTTAGAAAGAAGTGAACCCTGACCCACAGAAGATAAAGGGCCAAGTGGGGGAGGGGAAGCAGGAGCCTCCAGTTTATGAGGCTGCAGAATTCCAATTCAGAGCAATGTTATGTAACCAGGCTTTCTGAAGGCACGTGACTCAGGGCTTAGTAGAACTTCTTAAAGTGACAGAAAATCTCTAAGAAAAGCAACACTTGAAGAATAACTAAAAGCCTCCCAGAGCCCTTTATGACCTGTCCTAGCAGGAGCTGACCTCTCAAGTCCTCTTCTCTGATCCAGTATCCTCCTGCCCCTCAGGGTACCAACCCTTCTCTCTCTCCAGCTCTCATTTCAATTGCGAACTCTCTCCTCCTCACAGCAGCCTTGCTTCAGCGTGTCATCACGCACCTCACTGTACTTTGGCCCAGGCCCCCACCACAACACAGAGACTGCCCTCCCTGAGGTTTTCAAGGCTGCCACATTCATCATCTTCAAGTAGGCGTCTGGTCCCAAACCTTCACTGACTCCTTAGTGCGTGAACTATGGATTCCAATCAGAACCCATAGCCTCCCGATGTGGCTCTAACCTACACTGTCCCCAAGTTAGACCACATATTCACCAATAGGGGTTTTCTGTGCCTAACTTTTGTCTACACCTTCTGCTCTCAGAAAGGCTGCCTGTGTCATTCCCCACTGAGACACTTCCCTACCCATACCCCATGTCTAAACACACCCAGTTTTTAGAAATCCGGCTGCATGGCCATTTTCACTCCAGTGGACCTCCAGGCTCCATTCATAGTGAGGAAGGGGCTTCTCCCCTCTGCACTCCCCATGCTTCTGACCCACCCACTTCCCATGACAGGCTGGGGACACTGATAGTCCACTCTCATCTTGGTGACAAGACTGGGAGCTCCTCACAGTCCAGCTCTCACACTAGCCAGTCTTTGCTTCCCTTCCAGCACCTTGAAGGCACACCAGTAATGAACAGTTGATGGATGTATGAATGATACAGTGACCAGAGGGCTCTCCGTAGCACTTTTCCATTCAATTCTGTGTCTTGGGAAATGCATTTAGGATTAGAACCCATGACTCTCTGGCATCCAATTCTGCGGTCACACCACACTGTTACTGTTTCCAGGGGTGTCCTTTTCTGTCTTCATCCCATCTTCTTTTCTCATAAAACAGTGTTTTACAAACTGTGGTTCAGGGACCATTTCCAGACTCACAGAATTCATAGGGGCCTCCTCTGTCCGTGACTCTGGATTTGTCTCCTCACTAGCAGTGCTTCAGATGAGGGGGATCTGGGTCAGTGGTGGAGAGTAAGTGAAAAGGAATGACAGGGTTTTAAGAAATAACCTTAAGAGCATACAGGATACATTTTATTTTTTCTCAAACACTTCTTCAGATTGGGTGGTATCATAATATACATATGAACAAGAAAATTTTACACCAAACGTGGCAAGAAAAAAACAGCTAAGGCGTGTAGCATTTCTTCCACAGTCCTGTGTCCCTGAGGAGGCCTGGCATGGATAGAGTCCAGCCAGATGGTAAGAGGACATTCTAGTAAAGTCAGATGCTGAATTTGTTTTGGCTTATACAATGCTCTGGCTTTTCTCTGGGATGAAGAAACCTCACCTCTCTCAGGCGAAGGGCACACCTAGGTCTGTCCACTTGGTGCATGTCAAGACTGGACCTTTGATACTTTTCTGATGGCAACTGAGAGTATCTTCATATTCTTTCATTCTGTTCTACTATCACACACAGGACGGGGGGGGGGGGGGGTTCAAAAAGTCTGTGGAAAATGGAATTGAAAGAGAGTATTCTTCCAGGAACGTTCTAAAACCATCTCATATGAAAAATCAGCGCTTTTCAGACAGAAAACAACCCAAAATGACGGTGCCTTTAGAGCAGAAAGACCTTGGTGCATTGAGTCCCCCCCCCCCCCCCGGGTTGAGGTGGCCTGTATGAGACCACACAGTAAGTCTAGTGAGGGGAAAACGGTGTGGGGTTCTGGACACCTGACCAGAGGAGTTAACACAGAATCCACGGAAGGTCTACTTCAAGTTTCACAAAAGTGTAGGAAAAGGCTACTTTAGTTTGCAAAGGGCAGGGAGGAGACTGCATCAGAACTGTGAGCAGGCTCTTCCTTATTACACGCACACCTGCTCTCACCCCCTCAGTCTCCCATCCCTGGAGCCTCCTTCTCTAGTTCAGAAGTCACAGGACAAGACTGGGCTGGGACCCTACAGCCGAAGATCAAAACGTGGCCCAGAAGAGCGCTGGCAGACTCAGAACACTTCCTTTTCCTCAGTTTCCATGTTGGGCAAGTTGAACTACGAGCACATATATATAAACACCCACCAGGGTTTGTCAGATGTTAATGCTTGCCCATGTTGATCTTTTCTTCTCCCACTTTCCAGAATATGCCGTAATATGTCACAGCAAGCATTTTCTAAGAAAAAGGGCATTCTTCCAAAGAGCCAGCACACTACAACCACAGCCAACAGATGACCACAGCATCCGATTTACAGAGTGAATGTCTTCAATTGTTCTCAACAAGTATCTTCAGCGCTTTTGTTTTCCTTATGACCCAGCATCTGGTTTGTTGTGTGCCCCTGAATCTGTTCTGACTCATTGTGATGCACAGCGACCCGACAGCACCGAGTAGAACTGCCCTATAGGGTTTTCTAGACTATATAATCTTTAGGGGAGCAAATCATCAAATCATTTCCCGTATGGAGCCACTAATGTGTTCAAACTACCAACTGTCTTTCTGTCTGCAGGTGAACACTTGGATCACTGTGCCAGCAGGGCTCCCTAATCAAGGTTTACATGTTTGGCAGTTACATATCTTTGGTCTTTTTTCTGTAATAACCTGCCTGCCTTTTATGTGGGTGTTGTTCAAGTTGGTTCCAATTCAGAGCAACCCTAAGCCCAACAGAACGAACCACTGCTGTGTACTGCGCCATCTACAGGATCATGACAATGTCTGAGCCCACTGTTGCAGCCACTGCATCACCCCATCTCCCTAAGGGTCTTCTTCTTCACTGACTCTCTATTTCACCAAACATGATGTCTTTCGTCAGGGGTTACTCACTCCTGAAAACACGACCAAACAGATTTGAATATATGTATTCAGAGAAGAGGGAGAGAGATGAGGCTTTCTGTTCCCATCAAGATTGGAAAACCTTTGTTGCTGTTGTCAAGTGCCACTGAAGTGGTTCTGACCCATAGAGACCCTGTATAGGGTTTCCAAGGAGCGATTAGTAAGCTTGAACCACCAACCTTGCGGTTCCAACCGACTCTACAGTCCAACACATTAGCCCACAGCACCACACCAGGACTCCTAGGGTTGCTGTAAGTCAGAACTAACTTGCCAGCATACAATCAGTTGAGTGCTTAACCATCTGGGCTCCTAGTGGTCATTCTGTTGTTGTTAAATGCTGTCAAGTCAGTTCCAACTCATAGTGACCCTGTATAGATGTCAGCTTGAGGACTAGGTGCACCTGACCCGAGCCATGGTATTTTCAATAGCCTCATATGGATGCGAAAGCTGGACAGTGAATAAGGAAGATCATAGAAGAATTGATGCCTTTGAGTTGTGGTGTTGGAGGAGAATACTGAAAGTGCCATGGGCTGCCAAAAGAACCAATAGATCTGTTTTGGAAGAAGTGCAGCCTGAGTGCTCCTTGGAGGCCAGGATGGCTAAGCTTCGTCTCTCATACTTTGGACATATTGTCAGGAGAGAACAGTCGCTGGAGAAGGATATCATGCTTGGTAAGATCGAGGGTCAGAGAAAAAGAGGAAGACCCCTAACGAGATGGATCAGCCAGGTGGCATCACTGATGGCATCAAGTGTGGCAGCGGTAGTGAGGTTGGCCCAGGATCGGACATTGTTTCGTTCTGCTGTGCATGGGGTCGCTATGAGTCGGTTCTGACTCGATGGACCTGACAACAACAACAGCAATATATATATATACACATACACACACACATATACACACACATATACATACACATATAGTTTTTGTTGTTAAAACTATGTATATATATACATACACATACACATATATATATATGTATGTGTTGTTGTTGTTAGGTGCCATAGGGTCGGTACTGACTCATAGTGACCCTATACAGGGGTTCTAAGGCTTTAAGTCTCTGCAAGAACCAGAAAGAATCATCTTTTCCCCGTGGATCGGCTGGCAGGCTCACACTGTAGACCTTGTGGTTTGTAACCCAGTGCTAATCATATGGAGTCGCTGCGCTCCCACAAACACACACACTACACACACACACACACACACACACACACACACACACACA
>NW_006408614.1:3943173-3969967 GCF_000296735.1 Chrysochloris asiatica | reverse complement strand
AACTGAAAGTTAGGCATAAAGGCTTCACGAGACTCAGGGTGAACACATGGCCGAACTACTCCACAGTGATGGTATGCGTGTCATACTGTGTGTCTCTTCAGAAGGGGCGCAGGCCAGGCTGCCATATTGGATCATTTGATTAAGGTGGTCACAGCCAGATATTTCCATTTAAAGAGACTACCTTTTCCCTACAGGGGTAGGGAATGTCCAGTCCACGGGCTGGATAAGGCCACAAAATCATTTGGTCTGGCCCTGCCAAGGCAACTGTAGTTCCAGCCATCACATTAAGGGTGAGTTAATGAGACGTTTGACCAAAGATAGCAGGCTAATTTGTAAGTTGATAATTTTGTATGGCCCACGAATGATGTTATAAATTTTGGCAGAAAAAGGTCCCCTACCCCTGCTGTATAATGAAGAAGCCATAGATTGGTGAAATTAGATTGTGAGAATATACTGTTCTCCAAAAAACAAAATCTTCAAGCAATGGTTTTAGCATCCATTGATGCTTTTTTGGAAGAATCAGTCAATTTTGCAAGTTGCACAATGGTGTTTTTGTGATCCTACAGGGCTTTCTATATCTATTAGCTGGCTCACTTTCGTTAAGAAGAGCTTTTCCCGCCCTGCTTCCACCTTTCCCCGCTCCCCACTTTTGAGTGTTATAACAGATTCACTGACTTAACAAAAATTCAATGTGATCTAACACCTTGCTGTTACTATTCTTTTTTGAGGCTCAAATTACCCCAAATTAGGCTGGCAGAAGCCCTTTGACACAGTCCCCTGTCTTTGTGATGGAGCCTCATAAGTTTTTGAGCAAGGCGATGTGTTTTGATACAGCAAAATGTCTCACTTTATACTTTCCCTGCCAAGACCTGTAATCACTCACCTCCCTAGAGAGCATGACTTCTGTTTG
Source organism: Chrysochloris asiatica (assembly GCF_000296735.1). Taxonomy (NCBI): domain Eukaryota; kingdom Metazoa; phylum Chordata; class Mammalia; order Afrosoricida; family Chrysochloridae; genus Chrysochloris; species Chrysochloris asiatica. The sequence goes on along the minus strand of NW_006408614.1, from coordinate 3,969,057 downwards.
TGGGAAGTGTTACATAGAAACCAAGACAGAGACTCAATACGCTCATTATTATTGGGTGTCATGGCTTCTAGGCTCTTTCAATGAGCAAGATTAGAAAATATTCTGTTGAATCACATGCAATTGGCAATATCTGACCACTGGTGATCTAAGAAATGACAATTTCATGTGGTTCAACTTACCACACTGCTCAAAAATCATGAGTTCATAATGATTCCTCCAACTGAAATCTAACAGCATAGGGTTTTTCTACTCCCACTCTGCATTCATATCTTTCTTCTTCCAATGAAAACCAAAAGACATCAACAGACAAAACAGTTTCAAAATTACAACCCTTAATACCACTACTAAGCCCAAACATATTATTTAAGACTTCTTTGGTGTTGAATCATTAGAATAGGCTATAGAGTCAGAGTACTCAAAATACAGTGCTCAGAATGAATTCTATTTTTTCTGTATTTGTTGATGCAATAAATATTATGGATTGTACCTAAATATGCAGAAAACAAAAATCCTCGCAACTAGACAAATAAATACATTATGATAAACACAGAAAAGATTAAAATTGTCAATGACTTCCTTTAGCTTTGACCTATAGTCAACATTCATGAAAACCGCAGTCAGTATATTAAATGATAGTATATTGCATTAGGCAAATTTGCTATATAAGACTCTTTAAAGTATTAAAAAGCAAAGCTGTCAGTTTGAGGACTAAGTTACTCTTGACTCAAGCCATGGCATTTTCAATCACCCCATATGCATGTGGAAGTTGGACAGTGAATACAGAAGACCTTAGAAGAATTCAGGCATTTGAATTATGGTGTTGGAGAAGAGTATTGAAAAGTACTCTGCATGGATTGACAGAAAAACAAATCTATCTTGGAAGAAGTACAGCCAGAACGTTCCTTAGAAGCCACGGTTGCAAGACTTCATCTCTTGTTCTTAAACATTAAAGCTAAATAAAAGGTCTACACAGAGAAGCCATATTCCTATCTTTCTCTCTCCACCCAATTCCTATCCATCCTGTAGGAATAACCAATTTCCTATTTTCTGGTTTATCCTTCATGTGCTTTTTAAAGATGTACTTTCTTGTTTTATCACACAAACAGCTGTTGCTATAGTTACGTAGCACAGTTAAGTTTGTTGTACATAGGATCATAGTGATCACATAGTGATTCTATATACAACAAAACACTGCCCAGTCCTGTGCCATTCTTATAATTGTTACTACATTTGAACCCACTGTTGCTGCCACTGTGCCAATCCATCTCTTTGGGGGTTTCCTGTTTTCACTGATCCTCACATTTTTCACTGACCCTCCTGATAACACGATCAAAGTATGAGAGACCAAGTCTCACCATTCTGGCGTCTAAGGAGCACTGTGGCTGTACTTTCTCCAACACAGATTTGTTTGTTCTTCTGGCAGTTCATGGTACTTTCAAAATTCTTCTCCAACACCATAATTCAAATGCATCAATTCTTCTACATTATTCCTTATTCACTGTCCAACTTTCACACACATATGAGGCAAGAGAAAATATCATGGCTTGGGTCAGGTGCACCTTAGTCCTCAAATTGTTATTTTTTGCATTTGAGCACTTTAAAGAAGTCTTTTGCAGCAGATCTGCCTAATACAATAGGCCCTTTGATTTCTTGACTGCTGTTTCCATGAGTGTTAATTGTGGATCCAAACAAAGTGAAGTGTGACAGCTACAATCTTTCCTCCATTTAACATGATGCTATTTATTTACTGGTCTAGCTCTGAGGATTTCTGTTTTCTTTATATTGAGGTGTAATCCATACTCAAGGCATTGGTCTTAGATGTTTATCAGGAAATATTTTTAAGTCCTCTTCACTCCCAGCAAGCAAGGCTGTGTTACCTGCATATCATAGGTTATTAATGAGTTTTCTTCAACCCTGATACCATGTTCTTCTTCATATAAGCTGGCTTCTCAGATGATCTGATCAGCATACACACTGAATAAGTATAGCGAAAGGATACAACCCTGTTGTACACATTTCCTGATTTCAAACCATTCGCTAGGCCTTTGTTCTGTTTAAACAACTGCCTCTTCGTCTATGTAGATGTTCCTCTAAAGCACAATTTAGTGTTCTGGAATACCCATTCTTTGCAACGTTATTCATAGTTTATGATCTACACAGTTGGATATCTGTGTAAATCAACACAGTCGGATATCTGTGTAAAAAAGCAAGTAAATATCTTTCTGGTATTTTCTGCTTTCAGCCAAGATCCATCTGACGTCAGCAATGATATCTCTTGTTCCATGTCCTCTTCAACATCCGGCCTGAATTTCTGGAAGTTCCTTGTCGCTATACTATTGCAGCCATTTTTAAATTATCTTCACCAAAAATTTTATTTGCATGTGATATGTTATTATTTGATAATTTCTGCATTCCACTAGGTCACTGTTAATTGGAACAGGCACAAAAATGGATCTCTTGGTTCCTTTTGCGTGAGGGAAAGCCTGGCGGACAGGTGCTGTGAATTTGCTTGCAGATCAGTTTTGTACTGTCATTGCAGGATTACAGCAGTGTGGTCCTCCTGCCTCATTTAGTAATATTCAGATAGCAATAAACAAAGACCACACGACTAAATCTACAGAAGAGTATGCCCAGCTTTTTGCTACACTGATTGCACGAACAGCAAAAGACAGGGACATTTTGATAGACTCCTTATCCAGTGAAGAATCCACAGCTGCTCTACAGGCTGCTAGCTTGTATAAGCTAGAAGAAAATCCTGAAGCCACACGTCTAGAGGATGCTGTTTATCAAGGGGATCTGCTTCTGGAAAAGATACAAAGTGCACTTGTATCACAATGAGGACAAGAAGTGGTACCCACAGGCAATTTCTTCTAGACTCATGGCGCCACCAAGTCCCATGTGGCTAAGAGAGAAACATTTCAGTGAAGCTAAAACTGTATATCCCAATTTATATACAAGCCTTTCCAACAGTTACAAAAACACTAAGCACTATGATGTGTGCTACCCTTTTCATTATTTTTAAGTCTTCTATTTTCACTTTGAATAAAAAAAACTTGTAAAATTGAAAGATTAAGAAAAAAAAAGTATCTCTTCCAATTGGTTAGCCAGGTAACTGTCTTCCAAATTTCTTGGTAGAAGCCAATGAGAGCCTCCAATGTGCATCAGGTTTGTTGAAACATTTCAATTCCTATTCCATCTATTCCTGGAGCCTTGTTTTTTGTCAATGCCTTCAGTGTAGCTTGGACTTCTTCTTTCCAAGAACCACAAGCTCTTTATCATATACTACCTCTTGATATACTCAGGGTTGAATATATCAAGCAAAACTTTCTGGTAGTGACTCTGTGTATTTTGATGCTCTCTGCATCATTCAATATTTTGTCCATGGAATCATTCAATATCGCGAGTCGAGGCTTGAATTTTTCCTTTTGTTTTTTCAGCTTGAGGAATGCTAAACATGTTCTTCCCTTCGGTTTTTTGAATTCTAGGTCATTATAATACTTGACTTTATCTTCTTGAGTGGTCCTCCTTTGCAATTTTCTATTCAACTCTTTTACTTCCTCATCTATTCCAGTTGTTTTCGTTTTTCTACACTCAAAGGGCAAGTTTCAGAGTCTTTTTTTGACATCCGTTTTGGTGTTTCATTTCTTTTCTGTCTTTTGAATGACCTTCCGCTTTCTTCCTGTCAGATGTTCCTGATGTAATTCTACAACTCTTCCCATTTTCAGTCACTAGTCAGTGTGTCGTACTGTGGTGGCTTGTGAGCTGCTGTGATTCTGGGAGCTATGGCACAGGTATTTTAAATACCAGCAGGGTCACCCATGGTGGACAGGTTTCAGATGAGCTTCCAGACGAAGACAAACTAGGAAGAAGGAGTGATGAACTACCTCTAAATATTTAGTCACTGAAAACCTTATGAATAGCAGAGAAACACTGTCAGATACAGTGCCAGAAAATGAGCTCATCAGGTTGGAAGGCACTATATCACGTTTGGTAAGGTGGAGGGTCAGAGAAAAGGGAGGAAGACCCCAGTGAGATGGATTGGCAAAATGACAGCATCAATGGGCTCAAGTGTGGCAACAATTGTGAGGTTGGCCCAGAACCGGGCAGTGTTTCGTTCTGTTGTGCATAGAGTAACCATGAGTCAGTACTGACTTGTTGGCACCTAACAACAACAACAACAAAAGTGTTTAATGCATCGAATCTATTCTTGAAGTGGTCTTTAAATTCAGGTGGGACATATTCAAGGTCACATTTTAAGTCTTGTGAACTTGCTTTCATTTTCTTCAATTTCAGTTAGAATTTGCATATGAGCAATTGATGGTCTGTCCTACAGCTGGCACCTACTCTTATTTGGCAGATGATATAGAGCTTCTCCATCTTCTCTTCCTATAGATATAGTCAGTTTGATTCCTGTGCATTCCATTTGCTGAGGTCCACATGTATAGTCACTTTTCATGCTGTTGAAAAAAGATATTAGCAATTAATAAGTTGTTGGTCTCACAAAATTCTATCATGGGCTTCCCAGCACAGTTTCTATCACTGAGTCCATATTGTCTAACAACTGAACATTCCTTTTTGTTTTCAATTTCCGTGTTCCAATCACCAGTAATACACAATGCAACTTGGTTACATGTTTGATCGGTTTCACAAGGAAGACGTTAGTTATTGTTGCTGTTGTTATGCGCAGTTCAAACCAAGCTTCCGGCCCAGTGCTTATGCTATAGTGTCTGTTGTTGTTGTTGTTGTTAAGTGCCATCCAGTCAGTTCCGACACACAGTAACCCTCTCTCTAGAGGGTTTCCAAGGAGCGACTGGTGAGCTTGAACCACCAACCTTGCAGGTGAAACCGACTTGCGGTCTAGCACATTAACCCACAGCGCCACACCAGGAATCCTATAGCATAGAATTAATCAACTTCATCATAACTGGCTTTAGTGCTTGCTAAATTTGAATACTAGTGGTATTAGCTGGTCCTCCTTGTTGGTAAGTGCTGTCAAGTTGGTTCTGACTCATAGTAACTCTGCACAGGGTTTCCAAGGAGTAACTGGGTGTGTTTGAACTGACAACCTTGTGGTAAGCAGTCCAGTGCTTATCCTAAAGTGGCATACCAGGACTCCAGTCTTCCTTGTAGGCATATGGATATTATTGTACCAGGGAAAGCACTGAACTTCAAGACAGATTTTGAAATGCTCTTTCTGATTATGAATGAGATGCCATTCCTCTTCAATTTGTTGTGCCCAGAATAGTAAGCCATATGATTGTCAGATTCAAAATGGTCAATACCAGTCGATTTCAGCTTACTACTGGGCAGCACTATTGGTCTTTATGAGTTCTATTTTATTTTGAAGATTTTCCATTTTCCTAGATTCATACTTTGTACATTCCAAGTCTCTATTATTAACAGATGTTTGCAACTGTTTCTTCTCATATTGAGTTGTGCCCCATCAGCATACAAAATTCCTGAAAACTTTGCTTCATTCACGTCATTAAAATCAACTTTACTTTGGGGAGATAGCATTCCTGGTTGCATTTTGAGTATCTTCCAATCTGAGGGGCTCATCTTCTGGCACTATGTTTATCTGACAATGTTTCGCTATCATTCATAAGGTTTTCAGTGGCTAATCACGTAGAAATGGTTTTCCTCTCCTTCTTCCTAGGCTGTCTTAGTCTGGAAGCTCTGCTGAAACCTGTCCACCATAGGTGACCTTGCTGGGATTTAAAATACCTGTGGCATAGATTCCAGAATCACAGCAGGACACGAGCCACCACAGTGCGACACAAACAGTAGGACGCTACAAATTCATGTATGCACTTTTTTTCACTTAACAATAAATCTTGGAAGTCATTCCATCTCAGGTCAGAGATTAGAATCACAGAATCGCCAGAGCTGGAAGCTTCAAGAAGTGCCTCAGTCCAAATCTTATCCTTAAAATGTCTATAAACCAATGAAGAAGATCAATTCATGTTTTGAATGCTATATTGGGGTATGGGGTGGGGACAATCAATTTCAGAGAACTCCAACTATTAGAAAGTGCTTTTATATGCTGATTGAAATCTGCCTCATCTGAAACTTCATAATTCACTTCTTTGTAGCCACATGGACAATGTGTAGCCCTTCAAACATGACTTTTCCCAAGAATCTTTTCATCAATTTCTGTCTATTTTGTGCTCAATAACAAATCAAAGTTTGTATGTAGGAAGCAGTGGAACACTGTTTTGAAGGTGTCGGAAGTCAAGAGAAACAAGGCCAGAATTCTTACATCTAACACGTGAATATTCTTTGGGCATCTACTGTTGAATGTTTTTGAGAACAAAGGAGATTTCTGGTGGGGAAGGAGACTAAGTTAGTTTATCTGAAAGCACTGAGTTATCAGGCACAACTCAACAACAAAAGTGTATGCACACAGAGCAGATGTAGTTGGCCCTGTACTCTTTGAAGTCCTTAAATCTAGGTTTGTAAGAAATGGGGCTGGGTGCCTAAGGGAGCAAGGTGGCAGGCCAATCTCACCAGGTCCAGCGAGTCGAGTCTCTGTATATAAAACTCTCCAACATCTTCCCCTCTCCTATTACGTCTGGCAGCAGAGGTTTCCTATCATCTAGATTTAAAATATCAGATTGGGGCTCTTTAAAATAGAGAATGAGAATACAGATTGATACAAACGGAGTTTTAAAATCAGACAAAATGAAATGGTTTTAAGAGCCAAGGACACGTTACCACAGAAGGAATAAATGACCCCTAAATAGAATGTTCTGACTTTAAATATGAAAACCTCTATCCAATGCACAAAATCTAAACAAAGTCCAAACACAAGTCTTTAATAGATGGAAAATCTTGCTCTCAGTAAAAACAATAGTTTTCCTCAAAATTATTTTTTAAAACCTAGGCTTACTGGTCAGAAAGAGACTGGAGGAACCCAGACTGTGGGTTCACTCTTCAGGTCTGGGGCTCAGTTTCCAGACAGGCAGCAAACAGATAGGGAGGGATGCACACTATGGACCGTCCACCACTGGCGATCAAAAGGGCACCAGTGACCTAAGGACAAAATTCAGAAGGCTTGGAAAGAATGAGGAAAGGAGACAAGAATCACAGGGAGGAAGTTGGGTAACTGATGTTACATGGAGGGGATGATGAACATTGAAAAGAAACCAAGTTTATGAATTACCGGATGCAAAACGGTTGATCTGTTCTGTGAACCTTTACTCAAGTCAGAATAAACATTTTAAAATAAAATAAAAATAATAGTTTTCTACATATGTATCTGGTGTGGTGCTGTAGGATAAGCACCCCACCATAAGGTCAGTTTGAACTGCAAGGTCAGTGGTTCAAGCTTACCAGCCGCTCCTCAGAAACCCTATACAGGGTTTGTGTGAGTCAGAACCAACTGGATGGCACTTAACAACAACAACAACAACATCTACCTCCTAGAAATGGTCTCTTGAAAGGATAAGATCGTAATAACATTGGGTATTATTTTTATGCTCATTTTGTGTATGGGGAAACAGGCTCAGAGGGACTAAGTAATATGCCCAAAGTCATAGAAGTACAGAGCTAGGGTTCAGTGGGCCAGGAATTCAGAAAGGAAAGGGTTAAAAGAAGTCCATCAGACTGAATAATTCAAGTTGAAGTTCTCTAGTTACAAGGCTGGCCCCTAGCTACTGACTGTGAGACTGAAACACCCTGATGACCTTTTGGCTGGATAATTCTCCCCAATGTCTTGGAGAACAAGTTTCTCTATACTGGCTAGGATGGTACAGGATCCCTGTGAGTCAGAACCAACTTTATGGTACCTAACAAACCAATAACAAAGGGTTGGTTAAATTGGCAAGGACTCCATTCTTAGGTATAACCACCAAATCTGGTCTTTTCCCCACATTTAACCTGAAAACCCATATACAGAGTTCTGATATCAAGTTCATTCCAAGTGATTGTTCCTGAAGTTGCTAGAGAAAGTCACCTCGCAGTACTGTCTTTCGAAAGGTATACACAAAAAAGCAGTCGCCAAAGAAAAGTATATTCACAGATACATGTTCACTTACATATATGAAATTTTTGAATTTGCTTTGTTAACTTTCAAAAGGGACAAAGTTAATTGGTAAAAATACAACTAAAATTGTATGCAAATTTGAAATGACTTTATGGGGTCTAAACACACTGGGATAAAGGCCAGTATTGAACAGATTTAATTTCTAGTGGACAGAATTAAGAATAGTCACCAAGTCAAGGACTTAACTGTGTCTAGACATCTCTCCTAGATTGCTATTTGAGGAACAGTATTTTCCCCCCTCATCCTTTGAATTCCCAAGCTAGGAATTCAGAACCTGCTGTTGAAAAGGATCATCATCCTTAAGTCTCCATCCATTTATCAGGCTACAATGCAAATGCCAGTGGTGAGTGCATTTCAAGAGCCCAGGCACTCCAAAGAGAATTCTCAGGAGACATGCTGCGCTACCCCGGGAAGGGTTATTTTTTCACCTCTATTTTTCAGATCTGAAAACAGTTGTGCTGATAGGAGAAGAATCATTACAATGGAGCCAGCTCCCTTCTATAAAAGCTATACACATTTTTTGCCCAACTGTATGATTGTTATGGCAACCATAAAAATGGAACTATCATTCTTCAAATGACACACTACCAATACCGGATTACCTACACACGTTTAGTCTTCTAGATCACCCAGAGGTTCTTTTCAGAAAGTACTATGTCTGTCCTATAGATGTTAAGAGCAAGATAAAGTGGTTCCTTTCAAAGGGAGCCTCCCCACAATGAATCTTTCAAAGGCCTTTTGCTCTTCAAGAATTCTAGGGCTTTCCTGTCAAGACTTTTAATCCTATGGTTACTGGGAGGCCTCAAATATGCCCCCTGCGAGGAGGGGGAACTGCCTGGAAAATTTATTCTCAAAATGATTTTTTTTTTCTTTTAACTGAGAAGATGATGTGGAAAGATACTATTTTTAAAACCGCATAGAAGACCTTAACAGACCTTGCAAAGTTCTAACATTTGCTAGCCTCTCAGTTTAGCTGGTGTGGACAGAGACTGAGTAAGAGTAGTTACAAGTATTTTAATAAAATTTGCTGCTGAAAATAAGAATAAACAACATGAGCATGTTAAAGAAAAAACAAACAAACAAAAAACACCAAAACAGACTTCAGCTATGTTTCAGGATGGTCAGGGATCCAATTATTAGTTAGGCCAAAGTGATTTTAAATATGTACCTTTTATTAGAAAAAACATCCTTCTCATTACTTAGGAAAACCAAGTCTACTCCTGTATGTCTTTTATTTGTCATTTAGGGCCCCCATCCTGTGGCACTGTTCACAAATTTGGTTCTGTAAGTTAGTTTGTTTCACCTTTTCTTTTTCCTAAAGCAGGAGCAGGTTGATAATGACTTCCTGGTTAATTTTAATAAGAAATACATATATTTTGAGATGAAAACATGCTCATAATTACTGTGTTCTTGACTTTCTAAATAAACAACAAAAAACTCCGCCCAACTGATGAATATCAAAGACTACAGCCGGCAGTTTGACTTGGACCTCAATGTAAAGAAACTGACAATCATACAACTGGATTGATAACATCATGATAAACTGCGAAAAGACTGAAGTTGCCAAAGAAATCAAACAATGTCTTGCATTAGGCAAATTTGCTATACAAGACCCATTTAAAGTGTTCAAGAACAAAGATAAGAGTTTGAAGATTAAGGGGGACCTGATCCAAGTCATGGTATTTTCAATAGCCTCATAAGCATGTGAAAGCTGGACAGTAAATAAGGAAGACCATAGAAGAGTTGATGCATTCGAGTTATGGTGTAGGAGAAAAATATTCAAAGTAACAAACAAATCTGTGTTGGAAGAAGTAAAACCAGAATGCTCCTTAGGAGCCAGGATGGCAAGACTTCGTTTCTGACACTTTGGACATATCAACAGGAGGAACCAGTCTCTGGAGAAAGATATCCTAGTTGGTAAAGCGGAGTGTTGGCAAAAGAGAGGAAGACCCCCTTTGAGATGGATTGGCACATTGGCAGCAGCAGTGGGTTCAAATGTAACAACAATTGTGAGGATGGCGCAGGACTGGGCAGGGTTTGTTCTACTGTGCAGAGGGTCAATACGAGTTGGAGCCGACTCAACACACCTAACAAGAACAGGGCCCCAAGTGAACCTACATAATACCGTACTCAGCTTCCTCTTGGATTCCACAGGTTAGGTCTCCCAACACACTCTCCTTTACCTAAGTCCAACTCCCACATCCTAGTCTTCTGACCATGGATGGGCTCCCTGCTTATAATCCTACCGTCTTGTCCGTTCCTAGTGAAGCAGTTCTCCTCACTGAGTGTCCAGTTTCATCTCCTTCTCTCCCACTTTCATCTCTCATACTTCGGACATATTGTCAGGAGGGACCAGTCACTGGAGAAGGATATCGTGTTTGGTAAGATGGAGGGTCAGAGAAAAAGAGGAAGACCCCCAACGAGATGGATTGACAAAGTGGCAGCATCAATGGGCTCAAGTATGGCAACAATTGTGAGGTTGGCTCAGGATAGGGATAGGGCAGTGTTTCGTTCTGTTGTGCATAATAGGGTCACTATGAGTCGGAACCAACTTGATGGCACCTAACAACAACAAATATCTCTCTGTCTCTCTCTCTCTCTCTCTCTCTCTCTCTCTATATATATATATATATATATATATATATATATAAATGTTTTTTCCCACATTAACAATGCTAGTTGAAAATGTCAAACTTTTACACACCTTTACTTTTCTTCATCCTGGATAGTTCTGACTGGACATTCCTGGGGATGTTCTACTACTGAGGACTTAAGAGTTTCCCTTGGTGGGTTATGGCTCAACACCTTAACAAAAGCTAAGGCAGAAACGACAAGAGAGATGCAGTCAGTAAGTGCCTACTGTGCGCCCAGCCCTGGCCTAGCTCTGACAGACATTTGAGATTATGCTAGTGAGTTTATAGTTTCAAAATGATGTGATTTAATCTAACTATAGAAAAGGATATTTGAACACACATTTCAATTATTGTTATGCTTGTGGGAGCAGCTCTATCTCAGGAATTCTAATGACATCTGCAAGACCACAGGAGAGCTGTTTAAACCATCACAATCTGCAACTCTGATTCTCTCCTATACAAACTTTGGTCTAATCCCACTAACTCACCTATCGGGCATTAAGATTAGAGGACAACTTTACATTTCAGCACTAAGAGCAAACAGAATGCAATAAGACCAATTTCCTGACACACATAACTGAACTTCTATACAAATGAATGGCCTCTGAAAGTTATAAAGCAGTTACATATAGTTCTTCACAGAATGCTGTAAATACTCAAGGTTTCTGGAATTCTTTAAGAACTATGCTCTAAGCTTCATAAGAAAATCCATTTTGCTGCTTTATAATTATACTTCTTTTGGAACTTGTATTATTCAGCTTGATCACCCACCTGATTTCCCACTGGTGGCTCAGAATTGACTTGGCTGCTTCCCAAACTCAAATTCACCCTCAAAGGGTGCAGATTTGCCATGGCTGAAAATGTGCCTTGAGCTCTGAAGACAATTTCTGAAGAGGAGTCCAAAAATGTGTATGTCCTCCACTGGCTCTTTACCCATTGTCCATCATCAGCAAGCTCAAATCTTCCCCATTCTAAACAATACCGCCTGACCCTGCTTCTTTCTCTCAAGCTCCCTCTCGCCTCCTCTGCACAACAAAACTCCTCAAAGGAGCTGTTTATACTTGCTGTACCTACTTATCCACCTTGCCAGCACACCTCGACTGAAGACAATCGGGCTTTGGTTCCAACTAAAGCAACTCTTGAGAGAAGCAAAGGAACTGACTGCCAAACACAGTGACCTCATTCAAGTTTGTTCCAGCTGATGTCCAGTAGCTGAGCGCAGGGCAGCTCACCCTTGCTGGGAACGTCTCACAGACTAGACCTTGTTCTTTAACTCTTCTAATTCCCCCGTCTGCACCCCAACACCGCCCTTTCCTAAAAAGCTTCCACCCTTTTAATTGCTACGGTTCTTTGTTGTCTATGTTGGGCCCTCTTTGCTGTTCAGCTACATGCTCACCCTTGATTGATTCACTCACTTTGGTGGCTTTTACCACTTCCTTTATGCTCCTACACTTAAGGCCAAAGCCCTAACTTTCCCCCTTGAATACCAGGCCTATTTTCTTTACGTCCGTCCGTGTTTGTTGTGTTTAGGTACCATCGAGTTGGTACTGACTCAGAGTGATCATATGCACAACAGAATAAAACGCTACCCAGTCCAGGCCAATTTCACAATCCTTGCTACATTTGAGGACACTGCTGTTCATTGTGGTTGTGATGTGCCATGGAGTCGGTTCTGACTCATAGTGACCCTGTACAGGGTTTCTAAGGCTGTAAATCTTTATGAGAATAGAAAGCCTCATCTTTCTCCCATGGAACAGCTGGTAGTTTCGAACTGCTGACCTTAAGGTTCACAGCCTGATATGTAACCACTACACTACCAGAATTCCTTTGGCATGGTGAAAATCTATCTAATTTCAGGTCTTCCTCTTTTTCTCTGACCCTCCACTTTACCAAACCTGATCTCCTTCTCCAAAGACTGGTCCATCCTGACAGTATGTCTGAAGTATGGAAGACAAAGTTTGACCATCTTGGCTTCCCGGGAACATTCTGGCTGTACTTCTTCCCAACAAGATTGGTTTGTTCTTTTGGCAATGCATGGTACTTTTAATATTCTCCTCCAACACCATAACTCACACGCATCATTTCTTCTATAGTCTTCCTTATTCAATGTCCAATGTTCACATGCGTATAATTACTGAGAATACCATGGCTTAAATCAGGCACACCTTAGTCCTCACGTTGACATCTTTGCTCTTTAACACTTTAAAGAGGTCCTGTGCAGCAGATTTGCCAAATGCAATTTGTTGTTTGATTACCTGACTGCAGCTTCCTTCCATGAGTGTTGACAGTTGACCTGAGCACAATGAAGCCTTTGGCAACTTTAATTTTTTCTCCATTTATATGGATGCTGTTTGTTGGTCCAGTGGTGAGGATTTTTGCTTTCTTTACTTTGAGGTGCAACCTATACCAAAGCCTGTGGTCTTGGATCTCAATCAGTAAGTATTTTAAGACTTCTTCGCTTTCACAAGCAACGGTGTATCATCTGCATGTTGCAGATTGGTAATGAACCTTCCTCCAATCCTGATGTCATGTTTTTCTTCATAAAATCCAGCTTCTCAGTTTATGTGCTCAGCAGACAGATTGAATAAGTATGTCGAGAGAATACAACTCAGGCATATACCTTTTCTAATTTCAAACCTTTCAGTGTTCCCTTGTTCTGCTAGGACAAATGCTTCTTGGTCTAGGTACAGGTTCCTCATGAGCACAATTAATGTTCTGGAGTACTCATTCTCCATAATGTTGTCCATAGTTTGTTATGATCCACCGAATCAAAAGCCTTTGCATAATCAGTAAAGCACAGATAAACATTTTTCTAGTATTCTCTGCTTTCAGCCAAAATCCATCTGATATCAATAATGATATCCCTCATTCCATGTCCTTTTCTGAATCCAGCTTGAACCTCTGAGTTCTTTGTCAATGTACATTTGCAGCCATTTTTTTTTTAATTATCTTTAGAAAAATTTTAAATGCATAAGACATTTATATTGTCTGATTTTCCACATTCCACTGGGTTGCCTTCTCTCTGAAATGGGCACAAATATGGATCTCTTCTAGTCAGTTGGTCAGGTAGTTGTCTTACAAATTTCTTGGCATAAATGAGTGCCTCCAATGCTTCATTAGTTTGTTGAAGGATTTCAATTTACATGCCATCAATTCCCAGAGCCTTGTTCTTTACTAATATACTTCAATGCACCTTGGACTTCTTCCTTCAGGATCATTGGCTCTTGATCATATGCTACCTCTTAAAATGGCTGAACATCAACTGTTTCTTTTTGGTACAGTGACTCTGCGTATTCCTTCCATCTTCTTTTGATGCTTTCTACATCATTTAGTATTTTGCACATAGAATCCTTTAATATTATAAGTGGTGGCTTGAATTTCTTTCTTCAGTTACCGTAGCTTGAGAAATGCTTAGCGGGTTCTTCTCTTTTGCTTTTCTAACTCCAGGTCTTTGCACATTTCATTGTAACATTTGTCTTCTCGAGCTGACCTTTGAAATATTCTATTCAACTCCTTTGCCTCCTCATTTCTTGCATTTGCTTTAGCATCTTTATGCTGGAGGGCAAGTTTCAGAGTCTCTTCTGATATCCATTTTAGCTTTTTCCTTCTTTCTTGTCTTCTTACTGACTTTTTGCTTTCTTCCTGTATGTTCTTGATGTCATCCCACAACTCTTCTGGCCTTTGGTCTTTAGCGTCTAATGTATCAAATCTGTTCTTCTGATGACCTCTAAATTCAGATGGGATATGTTCAAGGTTATATTTCGGCTCTTGTGGGAATTGTTGCAATTTTCTTCAGCTTCAGCTTGAACTTGCATATGAGCAATTGGTGGTGTGTTCCACAGTTGGCCCCTGGCCTTGTTTTGCCTGATGATATGGAGCAATTCCATGATCTCTTTACAACGATGTAGTCAATTTGATTTCTGGTAAAGTCCCCAGGTACAGCTGTCTTTTATGTTGTTTAAAAAAGGTATTGGCAATGAAGAAGTCACTGATCTTGCAAAATTCTATCATGTGATGTCCAGCATCATTTCTATCACCAAGGCCACATTTTCCAACTACTGATACTTCCTCTTTGTTTTCAACGTTTGTATTCCAGTCGCCAGTAATTATCAACACATCTTGATTGCATGTTTGATCAATTTCAGACTGGAGAAGTTGGAAGAATTCTCCAATTTCATCATTACTATGGTTTTAGTGGTTGGTATGTAAATTTGCCTAACAGTGGTAATAGCTGGTCTTCCTTGTAGGTATATGGATATTATTCTATTCTTTTTGACAATGAATGTGATGTCATTCCCGGCATAGCAAATCATGAGACTCTCAGATTCAAAATGGCCAATACCAGTCCATTTCAGCTCACTAAGGCCAATGATATTCATGTTTATGAGTTCCATTTCATTTTTGACAATTTCCAATTTTCCTAGATTCATATTTCATACAATCCATGCTCCGATTATTAACAGATGTTTCTCTTCAATTTGATTTATGCCCAAGGAGCCATTAAAGGTCCTGAAGGCTTCACTCCATTCATGTCATCATGGTCAACTCTACTTTGAGGAAGCAGATGTTCATTCCGCAGTCATATTTTGAGTGCTTTCCATCCTGAGGGGCTCACCTTCCGGCACTACCTGAATATATTCTGGTGCACTTCATCATGTTTCAATAGTCAATATTCTAATGCTATCTGACAGTGTTCCACTGCTATTCATAAGGTTTCCAGTGACTAAATATTCGGAATAGTCCATCTTTCTTTCTTCCTAGTCTGTCCTTGTCTGGAGCTCAGCTGAAACCTGTCCACCATCGGTGTCCCTGCTGGTATTCAAAATGCCAGTGGCGTAGCTTCCAGAATCACAGCAACACATAAGCTACCGCAGTATGACAAACTGACAGTTGAGTTGTGGATCCTGGGTGCATTACTATACATAATGTTCTCCTCTCTCCCTACCTAAGCATTTTGTTGTTCTTGCTCTCTAACTCACAATCTCAGCTTCTCCCGAGCTTCACCTTGGTTTATGGCACTGACACAATTTAAGGGCTCTCCCGACACCTTTCCTTAGTAAGAGAGCTTCTTAGAGCACGGGGCCAGTAACAGTGTTAGCTGTCTTTTCTTCGTTTTCTCCTTTTTAATTAGTAATATGACACGATCCTGTTGAAATCCCTTCATCTTTCACGGCCAAGTTCAACGATCACCTGTCTGTTTCCAAGTTACTTACTCATCTATGTTTACCAGGTGCTTCCCCCCCCCCTTTTTTTTTTAAATAATAACTTTTAAAACTTTTAAAGATAACTGCAATTCAATATGGAATTGTAATGTATAATGGTAACCTCTCGTGAGGTTGTGTTGTTGTTGTTAAGTGCTGTGGAGCCAGTTCTGACTCCTAGTTACTCTGTATGGGGTTTCCTAGGAGCAGCAGCTAGTGGGTTTGAATTGCTGACCTTGCTGTTCAAACCGACTTGGCAGTCCAGTGCTTTATTCTACAGCACCACATAAAACCCAGGATCTCTGCCATTGATATGATCCACCAGTCAATTTAGAGGATGGCCCCTAACAACAACATTTATGTGTGTATGTGTTAACTTCGATACAATATTACCATATGTGTTTTGTTGGTGTTGTTAATTGCTGTGGAGTCGATTTTGACTTACAGTGACGCTGTAGAGGGTTTTAGAGGCTTTAACTCTTCAGATGTGTGTAAATTTGCCCATGATAAAGATAATAACACAATCATCACCTCAATGTCCCTTCCAGTTTTCCTTCTAACATGGTACCTCCCCACCCCTTCTGCCCATCCATCCCGGGCACCTACAAATCTGTTCCCCATTTCTAAAGTTTGTCTTTTCAAGAATGTTATGTAATTGGAATCATACAGTATGTAACCTCTGAGTGTGTGTGTGCATGTTTTTCCCACTCAGCATAATTCCCTGGGGGTTCATCCAAGTTGTTACATGTATCCATAGTTTGTTCATTTTACTGCTGAGTGTAATTCCAGGGAGCGGATGTATCATCGCTTGTTTTGGTATTCACCTGTTGAAGGACTGCTGGGCCGTTTCCAGGTTTTTGCTAGTATGAATAAAGGTACTATAAACATTTGTTTACAGGTTTTGAGCGAACATAAGCTTTCATTTCTTTGGGATAAATGCCCAGGAGTTCAACTGCTGGGCTGTGAGTTTTGTTTTTAAAGAAACTGCCAAATTGTTTTCCAGACTGGCTGTGCCACTGACCTTCCCACTAGCAATACTGGAGGGATCTACTTTCTCCACATTCTCAACAGCATTTGATTTTGCTTTAAATTTTTATCAACTTTGCCTTTCCTTTTCTTTTAGCCATTCTGATATGTGGACTAAATTTGCACTGCCCAGTTGCTAACGAAATTAAACATGATTGCATTTACTAATTTGCAATCTACTTATCTTATTCCTTACATGCCTTTTGCACATTTAAAAAATTGAACTGCTGGCAAAAGTTATAAAAAATACTGTTGAGTTTTAAGAGTTCTTTATGAAATCTAGATATTAGTCCTTTCTTGGATATGTGGTTTACAAATATTGTCTCCTGCTTCATGAAGCTTGTCTTCACAACCTCTCAGACTTGACACATGAAACAATCTGTAAAGGGTACTGATAAATTGGATCTCATCTAAATTAAGAACTTTTTGTCTATACAAGACTCAGTTAAGACCGCTTTGTTTAGCCCTACATCCCAAAGATTCTCCTGTTTTCTTTTCTAGAAGTTTTACATTTAAGTCTTTGATGCAGTTGGAGTTATTTTTTAAGTCATGACACGTAGGTCAAGTTTTTTAATTTAAAAAAAAATGGGGTTCGGGGAGATGTCTATGGATGCAAATCTCTTCAGTTCCATTTGTAGGAAAAGCAATCCTCCTTCCACTGAATGGCCCTTGCTTTTCTGTCCCAAGTTAATGGACAGATGTGTGTATTTCTATTTCCGAGTTCCCTATTCTCTTTCATTAATTTGTGTGTCTGCAAGTTTCCTGTAGAAACTGTTTACCAAACTGAGGGCATTTCTCCTTTGGGCTAGTTTGCTGAGAGTTATGAATGGGTATTCGATTTTTTCAAATGCTTTTTTTGTGTCAATTGTTAGAACCATATAATTTTTCTTTTTTATCATGTTGGGAGGGTAGATTAAATTGATTTTTAAAGTAACTTTATTGAGATAGAGTCCATATGACTGAAAATTCACCTTTTCAAAATATGCAATTCATAAATTTTTAGTATATGCACAGAATTGTATAAAATAACCACAGTCTAATTTTAGAATATTTTCACCATCCAAAAAAGAAACCCTGGACCATTACCAGTCACCCTTCTCCCTGTTTCCCTTCCCTTACAGGCCCTGATGAGCACCAATCTGACTTCCTGTCTCTATGGACTTACCTATTCTGGAAATTTCATACAACATATGGCTTCTTTCATTTAACCGGATGTTTTCAAGGTTCATCCATGTTGGACCATGTATCAGTACTTCATTTCTTTTTATGGCCAAATAATATTCCATTGCATGAATACAGCATATTTTGTTTAATAAATCATCAGCTGATGGACATTAGGGTTTTTCTACTTTTTGATGATTATGAATGGTGGTGGGGGTTGTATACCACAGAGTCGGTTTTGACTCATGGCAATCTTGTATTGGGTTTCCAAGACTGTGAAATCTTTATGGGAGCAGAAAGCCTCAACTTTCTCTTGTGAATCTGCTGAGAGTTTCAAACTACTGACTGTGAGATTAGCAGCCTGACTCTTAACCACTATGCTACCAGAGCACCTATTATTATTACATATAATGCAGGATACATTTTTCCATACTCTAGGTGAAATTGTTAGGTCATATGGTAATCCTATGCCTAACTTTTTGAAGAGCTGACAAGTTTTCCAAAGTTTACATTCCTATCAGCAACGTACAAGGATCCCAACTGACCCATATACTTGCCGATAATTGTTCTTATTCATCTTCTTGATGAAAATCATCCTAATGGGTATGAGGAGCCCAGTGGCTCCATACAATAAGCACTGGACTGTGAACCACAAGGTCAGTGGTTCGAGCTCACCACAGGAGAAAGCTCCCACTGATTTAAGCCTCAGAAGCCCTATACAAGGCTGCCATGAGTTGGAACTGACTCCACGGCACCTAACAACAACAGCAGCGGGTAGGAAGTTACAGCTCAGTGAGGTTTGGGGTCCTATTTCTGTAATGACTAATGATGAGGAACATGTTTTCATGTGCTTACTGTTGATCGTTAAGTGTTGTTCTGTCAGTTCTAACCCACAGTGATCCAATGTGTGGACTCATGGGCTGCTAGCCATTTGTGTATCTTCAGAATCTTTGTCTCATTTTTAATTGTGTTATTTGTCTTTATTCTTGACTTGTAAAAGTTGTATATATATTCTAGATACAAGGCCCTTATCATATATAAAATCTGCATTTTTTTCCCCCATTCTGTGGGATAGCTTTTCACTTTCTTGATGGTGTCCTTTGGAACATAAAAGGTTTTTATTTGAATGAAGTACAATTTATCTATTTTTAGTTTTCTCACATGTATACTGTGTAATCCAAAGTTTGCCAAGATTTACTTCTATGGTCTTTCCTAAGAGTTTTATAGTTTGCGCTCTTACATTTAGTTCTATGATTCATCTTGAATTTGGTTACATACACGGCAAACGGAATGACTTTTGAGTCCTGGACCAGCCTTACATACGGGTACTAAAACATATTGGGTTGTGGTTCATAAGCCTTGGTATACATTGCTAGGCTCAATTTGCTAATACTTTGTTGAGTAATTTTGTATAAGAGTTTTCAGTCTGTAGCTTTCTTTTTAATACAGCCTTTGTCTAGTTTTGGCTTCAGGGTAACACTGACCTCATAAAATGAGTTGCCAAGTGTTCCCTCCTCTTTATATTTTGTGAAAAGATTGTATGGGATTAGTGTTAATTCTTCTTTAAATGTTTGCTGTAATTCTCAAGTGAAACCAACTGAGCCTGGGTATTTATAGGGAACTTTAAAATTACAAACACAATTTATTACAATGGTTATAGTGCTATTCTTGGAGTCCTGGTGTGGCGCTGTGGGCTAATGCGCTGGACTGTAAAGTTGGTTTGAACTGCAAGATTGGTGGTTCCAGCTCACCAGCTGCTCCTCGGAAACCCTATACAGGGTCACTGTGAGTAGGAGCCGACTCAATAGCATGTAACAATAATTAAGTACTATTTGGATTATCTATTTCATCTTGGTTGAGTTGGGGTAGTTTGTGGTTTTTCAAGAATTGTTCCAAGCCTTTTAAATTGTTGAATCTATCAACTTTGCAGTAAGTGCTTGCTGTATTCCCTTATTAGTCATTTGATGGCTGTAGGATCTGTAGTGATGCCCTCTGTTTCCTTCCTGTCTTCTCTCTGTTTACCTTTGACAGTCTTAGAGGTTTACCAATTTTATTAATTGTTTTTCAAAGAAATAGCTTTTTTTGCAGCTATTTTCAATTTTATTGATTTCCGCTCTTGTCTTTATTATTCCTTCCTGCTACTTACGTTCAGCTTATTTTGCTCTTCTTTTTCTAGTTTTTTTAGGTAACAAATTATATAGCTGATTTGGGATTGCTCTTCTTTAACCAAACACTCGGCACAGCTTTAGGTACATCTTTTAGCTTTAGGTCATCTCATTGATTTTCAGGTGCTGTAGTTTCACTCAGCTCTTTTTTTTTTAATTTAATTTGAGACTTCCTCTATGGTGCATGAATTATTTAAAGTGTGTTGTTTAATTTTCAAGTTTGGCAATACCTCTAACTGTCCGTTGGTTGTAGATTTCTAATTTGATTGAGTAGGGTCTGAAAACATACTCTGCATTATGTATTTCTTATAAAATGATTTATAACCCCAAATGTTATCTATCTTGGTGAATCCATGCAAGGTTTTTAAAAAAAACATGCATTCTGCTATTGTTGGTAGAGTGTTTGTGTGTGTTTATTTTCTTACTGTGTATGTGTATTTGTGTGCCCATGTGTGTGTGGGTGTGTGTGTATCAAGTAGACTGTACTGTTTGTCACTGTTCAGATCTTCTCTGTCTTCACTGATTTTCTAAGAAGGGGGTGTTGAAGTCCTGAACTATAATTATAGATTAGCTTTTGTTTTTCTTTCAGTTCAACCAGTTTTTGCTTCATGTATTTTGTGGAGTGCTATCTCTCCACAAAGAGGACATATACTTAGAGTTATTATGTTTCTTCAAGGATGGGTCTTTTTAACAGTATCAAATATCTGTAACTTTCTTTGTCCTAATGTCTACTTTGGAGTTCTGGTGTGGTACTGTGGGTTAATGTGCTGGAATGTAAGGTCAGTTTGAACCGCAAGGTCAGTGGTTCAAGCTTACCAGCCATTCCCTGACAACCCTATACAGGGTTGCTATGAGTCAAATCTGACTCAACAGCACTTAACAACAAGAGTCTACTTTATCTGAAAATAACATATACTCTTATTTTTAAATAGTTACATGTTGTATGTTTTTCCATCCTTTTATTTTAATTGTATTCTTATTGACATCTACTAGTTGGATCATACTTTTTTTATCCATTCTGCCAAGTGAATTTTAACTAAGGTATTTGTTGTTATTAAGTGCCATTGAGTCAGTTCTAACCCATAGCGACCCTGTTTAGGGCTTCTGAGGAGCGGCTTGTGAGCTTGAACCGTTGATCTTGCAGCTCAAACGATTTTGCAGTCTGGCGCATGGACCCACAGTGCCACACCAGAACTCCTTAACTAGCATACTGTTGTTGCTGTTGTTAAGTGCCACTGAGTTGATTCTGACCCAGAGCAACCCTGTATAAGTTTCCAAGGAACAGCTGGTGAGCTTGAACCACCGACCTTGCATTTCAAACAACTTTGCAGTCTGATGCATTAGCCCACAGCACCACACCAGGACTCCTAACTAGTACATTGTTGTTGTTGTCAGGTGCCGAGTTGCAACCCCATGCACAGCAGAACGAAACAATGTCCGATCCTGGGCCAACCTCACTACTGCCGCCACACTTGACGCCATCAATGATGTCACCTGGCTGATCCATCTTGTTGGGGGTCTTCCTCTTTTTCTCTGACCCTCCACCTTACCCAGCATGACATCCTTCTCCAGCAACTGTTCTCTCCAGACAATGTGTCCAAAGTATGAGAGACGAAGCCTAGCCATCTTGGCCTCCAAGGAGCACTCTGGTTGCACTTCTTCCAAAACAGATCTATTGGTTCTTTTGGCAGTCCATGGCACTTTCAGTATTTTCCTCCAACACCACAACTCAAAGGCATCAATTCTTCTACGATCTTCCTTATTCACTGTCCAGCTTTCGCATCCATATGAGGCTACTGAAAATACCATGGCTTGGGTCAGGCGCACCTTAGTCCTCAAGCTGACATCTCTGCTCTTGAAAACTTTAAAAAGTTCCTGTGCAGCAGATTTGCCTAATGCAATACGTCATCTGATCTCTTGACCGTTGCTTCCATGAGTGTTGATAGTTGATTCAAGAAGAATGAAGTCCTTGAAAACTTCAATCTCTTCTTCAATGATAAGAATGCTGTTTATCAGTCCAGTGGTGAGGATTTTTGTTTTCTTTACATTGAGTTGTAATCCATACATAAGGCTGTGCTCTTTGATCTTCATTAGTAAATATTTAAGTCCTCTTCACTTTCAGCAAGCAAGGTTATATCATCTGCATATCTCAGATTGTTAATAAGTCTTCCTCCAATCCTGACGCCACGTTTTCCTTCATAGAACATTAGGCCATTCCATTTGAGGCAATTACTGATACATTAGAGATTATGTTGCCATATCATATTTTGTTTTCTGTTTGTTTTCACAGTCTAGCTCTTTATTATTTTTTTTCTTATCTTTTTGTGGGTTAATCCAGTTTTTGAGATTTAATCATCATTTTTAAGTGGGTTCTTTTCTTAAGCATATTGCTTTATTTCGTTTTCTAAGTGGTTGCTTTGTGGTGGTGGTTGTTAGCTGTCTCCCCATGCACAAATGGAGCAGAGCACTGTGATCTGTAATGTCCTCCTCACTTGCTGAAGTAGACCCCTGGGACTTTTCCCTAGCTGAAAGCTGCTCAGCATCAAGACACAATGGAAGCCCCCACTGAAAGGACTCCTGAATGACAGGTGTGAGAATTCTCCCATTAAACCGTGGCTGCCTCCAGAACACCAGCTGCTATAGAGGCATGGACACTCATATGTGTCACACCAGAACTGTGCTCCATCGCCTTTTCAAGGACTAAGTTTTCAGAAGTAGATTGCTAAATCTTTCTTCCAAGGTTGCTCTGGTGGTGGTGGTGATGTGCTGTGGAGTTGGTTCCGACTCATAGTGACCCTGCACAGGGTTTCTGAGGCAGTAAATCTTTACAGGAGAAGAAAGCCTCATCTTTCTCCCGCAGAGCAGCTGGGAGTTTCAAACTTCCGACCTTGAGGTTAGCAGCCCGATTCGTAATCACTACGCTACCATTTCTAAAATATACATAAATCTATTATAAATATACACTCCTGGCATGACACTGTAGAATGAAACCAGACTGTGAATCACAAGGTTGGCAGTTCAAATCCACCAGCTACTACTCAGAAACCTTATGTAGGGATCGCTATGACTCAGAGTTAATTCGACAGCACTTCACAACAACATCATCAATATACATAAGTCTGTGTTTCCTTCTGCGGTGTGTGAGGTTGCTATGAGTTGGTACCAACTCAATGGCACCTAACAACAACAATAACAACAATGGTGACAGAAACAATGCTGGAGTTAGCATGACAGAATGTTGCAATACCAATGACTTCTTCATTACAAATACCCTTTTTTAAACAACATAAAAGACAACTATACATATGGACCTCACCAGATAGAACACACAGAAACCAAACTGACTGTATCTGTGGAAAGAGAAGGTGGAATAGCTCCATACTATCAGCCAAAACAAGGTCAGGGGTAGACTGTGGAATAGACCATCAATATCTCCTATTCAAGTTCTGGCTGAAGCTGAAGAAATTAACACAAGTCCACAAGAACCAAAATTTGACCTTATCCCACCTGAATTTAGAGATCATATGATAAACAGATTTGATGCATTAGAAACTTAACACTGAAGACCGGGAAACATCAAGAACATCATACAGGAAGAAAGCAAAACTTAAGAAGACAGGAAAGAAGAAAGACCAAAATGAATGTCAGAAAAGACTCTGAAACTTGTGCTCCAGTGGAGAGATGCTAAAGCAACTGGAAGACATAAGGAGGTAAAAGACCTGAACAGAAAATTTCAAATGATTGCTAAAGAAGACAAAGTCAAATATTATAATGATATGACCAAAGACCTGGAGTAAGAAAATTTAAAAGGAAGAACACACTCAGCATTTCTCAAGCTGGATGAACTGAAGAAAAAAATTCAAGCCTAAACTTGTAATACTGAAGGATTCTATGGGCAAAAATATTGAAAGTTGTAGAAAGCATCAAAAGAAGATAGAAGGAATACAGAATTACTGTACCAAAAAGAAATGGTCCATTTTCAAGAAGTAGCATATGACCAAGAGACAATGGTACTGAAGGAAGAATTCAAATGTGCACTTGAAGACATTGGCAAAGAACAAGGCTCCAAAAACTAATGGAATCCAAACTGAACTCTTTCAACAAATTGATGAAGCACTGGAGACACTCACGCTGTGTCCGTTCCAAACAGAGGTGACCCAACAGAAGGTGGACATCATTGGACAGTATCATTAATATCATATGCAAGTAAAACTGTGCTCAAGATCATTCAAAACAGCTGCCAACAGCACATTGACGGGGAACTGCCAGAGGTTCAAGCTGGATTCGGGCAAGGACGTGGCATGAGGGCTATGACTGCTGATGTAAGCTGGGTCTTAGCTGAAAGAAGAGAAGATCAGAAAGATGTTTACCTGTGTCTCACTGAGTACCCACCTCTCGTCTGTCAGTTTGTCGTACTGTGGTGGATTGTGAGTTGCTGTCATTCTGAAAGCTATACCACCAGTATTTTAAGTAGCAGCAGGGTCACCCACGGTGGACAGGTTTCAGATGAGCTTCCAGATGAAGACAGACTAGGAAGAAAGAGTGATGAACTGCTTCCAAATATTTAATCACTGAAAACCTTATGAATAGCAGAGAAACACTGTCAGATAGTGCTGGAAAATGAGCCCATCAAGTTGGAAGGCACTCAAAATGCAACTGGGGAAGAGCTCCCTCCTCAAAGTAGAGTTGACCATGATGACATGAATACAGTAAAGCCCGTGGGACCTATATTTGCTGATGGGGCACAACTCAAAATGAAGAGAAACAGCTGTAAACATCCACTGAAAATCAGAACATGGAATGTATGAAGTATGAATCTGGGAAAAACTGAAGTTGTCAAAAATGAAATGGAACGCATAAACATCGATATCTTAGGCATTAGTGAGCTTAAATGGACTGGTATTGGCCATTTTGAATGTGATGACCACATGGTTTACTATGCTGTAAATGACAGATAGAAGGAATGGTGCTGTATTCATTGAAAAAAAGAACATATCCAGATCAGTCATGAGGTACAATGCTGTCTGTGATAGGATAATATCCATGAGCCTAAAGGGAAGCCCAGTTAATACCACTATTATTCAAGTTTACACACCAACCACTATAGCCAGTGAGGATGAAATAGAAGAATTCTACCAACTTCTTCAATCTGAAATCGATCAAACATGCAATCAAGATGTATTCATCATTACCGGTGATTGGAATGCAAAGGTTGGGAGCAAAGAGGAAGGATCAGTAATTGGAAAATATGGCCTTGGTGATAAAAATGATGCTGGAGAACGCATATAGAATTCTGCAAAATCAATGATTTGTTCATTTCAAATACCTTCTGTAGACAGCATAAGAGATGACTATACACAGGGACCTCACCAGATGGAACACATAGAAATTAAATTGCCTATATCTGCGGAAAGAGAAGATGGAAAAGCTCCATATCATCAGTGAAAAAAACAAGGCCACACACAGAGAGCTGTGGAACAGACCGTCTATTACTCATATGCAAATTCAAACTGAAGCTGAAGAAAACGAAAACAAGTCCATGAGAGCCAAAATATGACCTTGAATATAGCCCACCTGAATTTAGAGATCATCTGAAGAACAGATTTGATACATTAAACACTAAAGGCCGAAGACCAGAAGAATTGTAGGATGAC
>NW_006408614.1:3942077-3942893 GCF_000296735.1 Chrysochloris asiatica | reverse complement strand
TCTGGGCAAATTATTGAATGATGCAGAAAGCATCAAGAGAATATGGAAGGAATACACAGAGTCACTGTACCAAAAAGAAATGGTTAATATTCAACGGTTTCAAGAGGAAGCATATGAACAAGAGCCAATGATACTGAAGGAGGAAGTCCAAGGTGCATTGAAGGAATTGGCAAAGAACAAGGCACCAGGAATTGATGGATTAAAGATTGAAATCTTTCAAGAAAGTGAGGCAGCAGGAGGCACTCACTCATCTATGCCAAGAAATTTGGAAGACAACTATCTGGCTGACTGGTTGGAAGAGATCCATATTTGTGCCTATTCCAAAGAGAGGTGACCCAACGGAATGCGGAAATCATCAGACAATCTCTTTGATATCCCATGTGAGTAAAGTCTTATTAAAGTTAATACAGAAACGGCCAGAGAACTTTCAGAGGTTCAAGCTGGATTCAGAAGAGGCTGTGGAACGAGGAATATCATTGCTGATGTCTGATCGATCTTGGCTGAAAGCAGAGAATATCAGAAAGATGTGTACCTGTGCTTTATTGACTATGCAAAGGCTTTTGATTGTGTGGACTATGACAAGCTATGGACAACATTGCGAAGTATGAGTATTCCAGAACACTTAATTGTGCTCATGAAGAATCTGTACTTGGACCAAGAAGCAGTTGTTCGAACAGAACATGGGAACACTGGATGGTTTAAAATTAAGAAAGAAAGGTGTGCAACAAGGTTGTATTCTTTCACCATACTTATTCAACCTGTATGCTTTGCAAATCAGCTGAGAAGCTGGGTTATATGAAGAAAAACGCGGCATCA
>NW_006408614.1:3938901-3941487 GCF_000296735.1 Chrysochloris asiatica | reverse complement strand
GAGGAGAATATTGAAAGTGCCATGGACTGCCAAAAGAACCAATAGATCTGTTTTGGAAGAAGTGCAGCCAGAGTGCTCCTTGGAGGCCAAGATGGCCAGACTTCGTCTCTCATACTTCTAACATATTGTCAGGAGGGATCAGTTACTGGAGAAGGAGATCATGTTTGGTAAGGTGGAAGGACAGAGAAAAAGAGGACGACCCCCAGAGATATGGATTGGCCAAGTGGCAGCTTCGATGAACTCAAGTGTGGCAACAATAGTGAGGTTGGCCCAGGATTAGGCAGTGTTTCATTCTGCTGTGCATAAGGTTGCTATGAGTTGGTACTGCCTTGATGGCACCTAACAATAACAACAACTCACTGAATACCGAAAGGCTTTCAACTGTGTAGATCATAAAGCTATGGAAAACACTGAGAATGATGAGTATTCCAAAATACTTAATTGTCCTCACAAGGAACCTCTATGTAAACCGAGAAGCAGTTGGTTGAATAGAACAAGGAGACACTGTTGTTGTTGTTAGGTGCCATCGAATCAGCACCGACTCATAGCAACCCTACGTGCACAGCAGAATGAAACAATGTCCAATCCTGGACCAACCTCACTACTGTTGCCACACTTGAGTCCACAGATGCTGCCACCTGGCCAATCCATCTCGTTGGAGGTCTTCCTCTTTTTCTCTGACCCTCCACCTTACTAAGCATGATATCCTTCTCCAGCGACTGTTCCCTCCTGACAATATTTCCAAAGTACAAAAGGCGAAGTTTAGCCATCTTGGACTCTAAGGAGCACTCTGGCTGCACTTCTTCCAAAATGGATCTATTGGTTCTTTTGACAGCCCATGGCACTTTTAGTATTCTCCTCAAACACCGTAATTCAAAAGCATCAATTCTTATATGATCTTCCTTATTCATTGTCCAGCCTTCGCATCCATATGAGGTTATTGAAAATACCATGGCTTGGGTCAGGCGCACGTTAGTCCTCAAACTGGTATCTTTGCTCTTCAACACTTCAAAAAGCTCTTGTGCAGCAGATTTGCCTAATGCAATATGTCGTCTGATCTCTTGACTACTGCTTCCATGAGTTTTGATAGTTGATCCAAGAAGAATGAAGTCCTTGACAACTTCAATCTTTTCTCAGTTGATAAGACACTAAATGGTTAAATATTAGGAAAGGCATGCGCCTGGATTGTATTCTTTCACCATACTAATTCAATCCATATGCTGAGCAAATAGTCTGAGAATCTGGATTATATAAAGAAGAATGTGTCATCAGGATTGGAGGGAGACTCATTAACAACCTGTGTTATGCAGATGATACAATCTTGCTTGTGGAAAGCAAAGAGGACTTAAAATACTGGGCACAGGTTGTACTTCAATGTAAAGAAAAAAAAATCTTCACAACTAGTGCAATAAAAAAAATCATGATAAATGGAGAAAAAATTAAAATTGTCAAAGACTTCATTTTTCTGGGATCCACCATCAACACTCATGGAATCAGTAGTTTAGAATTTAAACGACATATTGCATTAGGCAAATCTGTGGCACAAGACCTCTTTAAAGTGCTGAAGAGCAAAGATGTCAGCTTGAGGACTAAGGTATGCCTGATCCAAGCTATAGTATTTTCAATAACCTCACATGCATGTGAAAATTGGACAGTGAATAAGGTAGACTGTAGAAGAATTGATGCATTTGAGTTATGGTGTTGGAGTGTAATACATTAAAAGATTGCCAGAAGAACAAACCAGTCTGTGTTAGAAGCACATTCAGAATGCTGCTTAGAAACCAGGATGGTGAGCCTTTGTCTCTCATACTTTGAATATAGTATCAGGAGGAACCAGTCACTGAAGAAGGGCATCAATGTTGGTTGAGGGTCAATGAAAAAAAGGAAGACCCCAATGATATGGACTGGTACAGCGGCAGCAGCAATGGGCTCAAGCATAAGAATGATTGTGAAGTTGGCGCAGGATTGGGCAGTGTTTCATTCTGTTGTGCCTAGGTTGCTATGAGCGGGAACTGACTGGATGACATGTCACAACAACAGCGCATAGCACAATCTATTCGTATTAATGTTTTACTTCTTCAAGTAAAATGTAGAAACCTTATTTCCACTTAGGTTCCTTTATCCTCTTTATTTTTAAAGTATAATTGTATAAGTTTTTACCGATACATATGTATAATTGTTAAGTACAACTATTTATTCTACATACAGTGAGTCTAAATCACATGGTTTTAAAACAGTTTCTTCAACTGTCAAAATGATTTACCAAACTCATTAGAAACAAAATTGGTTATGTTGTTGGTAAGGGTCCTGGAGTCACTTTCAATGCCGGGCAACATTACATAGGGTTTCAGAGACTTAAAAACACATGTTTACAGGAGCAGAAAGCCTCATCTTTCTCTGTGGAGGAATTGGTGGGTTTGAACTGCAGACAGTGTGGTTTGTAGTCTAGTGTTTATCATATGGAGCCAGAGCCACTAGGCTCCCAGAATCTACTATGTTGTTGTTGTTGTTAAGTGCCGTCGAGTCGGTTCCGACCCATAGCGACCCTGTACAGGGTTTCCGAGGGTGTAAATCTTTACGGGAGTA
>NW_006408614.1:3926754-3937580 GCF_000296735.1 Chrysochloris asiatica | reverse complement strand
CACACTCTGTAATGTAAAAACTTAAGAGCATATATATATATATATATTCTAAGTTTTTATTGTGAATTGAGTGAAAGTTTATAGGGCAGACCATCAGTTTTACATTCAACAAATCATTATGATAATTATAATCCCCTCGATGTACCATCAGTTAAAGAGTATTTCTCTGTATTCATTTTAGCTTTAAAAAACAACAACAAAAAAAACCACTCAGGCATATATATAATAATTTAAACCACCAAAGGGCACATTTTGCAAGCCTGCCTCCTGGCCACCAGCTCTCAGTCCCTCTCTTTCCATGAAACTAGAGTCCTCATCTGTTCCCTCTCTTTATGTCCCCATCTCTGCCTGCCTCACTAGTGTTGGTGCTTCTCTGGATAAGGCCCTGCATTCTGCTTGTGCTCTTCTCCCTTGATGGTCCTAAGGGCCTCTGTTTCTGGACTGTGAGATTAACCACTCCCCTGTTTTTCTTACAAAACTTCTACCTTTACAGTGTGGCAATCGCAATTAGTCATGATAACAATTACTATGGATCATAAGAATCTTGTCCCCATCTCTTCACCAGACCCATCTAGACAAGATGAGAACTACTCAGTAGGGACTCTATTTTAGGAAAGCATTTTTAAATGGTTGCTTTAAAATCCTTGTCAGATAATTGCAATGTCTGATTAATCTTGATGCTGGTACCAATTCCTTATTCCAATTGTGATTGTTTGTGCTCTTGGCACAAGTGAATTTTAATTGTACCTCAGACACTTCAGAAGGTACAATACAAACAGCACTTACGATGCCAAGAACCAGTAAAATCACAACTGGAATGAGGAAATATAACTCTAGACAGTTCACAGGACTCCTACGGTGGTGCTGTAGGGTCAACAATGGATTTCCAACTATAAGGCCGGCAGTTCAAACGCACCAGCTGCTCTTTGGAAACTCTATAGAGTCACTATGAGTCAGAAGCGACTCAACAGCACTTAAACAATAACAACAGACACGTCAGATAGTATATTGTGATACTGCAGAAGATGTTTATTCTTCTCTTTTAGTAAGCAGTCCCCTACTCAGTACTGGATGTGTATGTCCAGCTTCCTGCTGACCCCAACCAGGCACTGACTCACAGTGGAGCTCAGTGTAGATGAACGGGTGGCAGTGTGCTCAGTCTTGCTGACAACTTCGCGGTGAAAAGGGAGCGCCAACTTGTGCTGTTTCATTGCCTCTGAGTAGGAAGTGTAAGCTCAGATTCCTGCTGGGACCCACTGCTACCAGGGAAGGGCTAAGTGGAGGTCTGGCACACACTGCTTTGCTGCTGTAGATTGGGGGTTCCTTGCTGGACCCTTCTGACACCAGGGGAGGGCAGCAGGGGAGTGCTAACTCTCCACACCTCCTATCACTCTGTCTATGCTGGTTGGAGGTGGGGGCTCAGCCCCACTGGGTTTGGTTGACATCAGGGTTTATACTGTGGTGACTAACCCTACCTCCCTGAGTCTCTCAGATGCCAGGTAGGGGTGGAGATTTATCTCAGCCATGCGGGGCACCCCCCTGGTAGGGAATGGAGAGGGAAGATCAGCCCACCTTCAACTCCTGCACGACTACCCCAGCAGGGCCACCGGCGCACAGCCTGCTTCCAAGGGCTGAGGCCCCACTGCACTATCCCAGCAAGGAAATCAGGGCATGCCTACTTTCAGAACTGTGAGCATGTTAGTTTCGGTTCTTTCCAGTCAGGTACTTTGTGGCATTTTATTACAGCAGCCCTAGTAAACTAAGTGACAATGTGATCCCTTAAAAGATTCCAGCTGCCTCTTTTTTATTTTCTAACAGAATCTGACAGGCTAATCCTAAACCACATCGAAATTCAAGGGACCCAGAATAGCCAAAATAATCTTGTAAAATAAAGACCAGTTGGAGGCATCACAGTTCCCAATTTCAAATTTTTCTACAAAGTTCCATAATCTAGACAGTGTGCTACCAGCATTAGAAGAGTGTAAAATTAAACCTATAGGATTATGGTCAATTCGTTTTCAACAAGGGTGTCAAGGCAATTCAATGGGGGAAGAATACTGTTTTTAAACAAAAGTACTTTCCTCAGCTGCTGGGACAACTGGATCTGTAAATGCACATACAAGAGAATGATGTTGACCCCTACCTCACACCAGTTATAAAAATTGACTGAAACTAGAAGACAGACCTAAGTGTAAGAGCTTAAGTTATAAAACACTTAGAAGAAAATGGGCTGGCATTTAGTTGGTCTAACACATGGTGACCCCACGCATGTCAGAGTAGAACTATGCTCCATAGGATTTTCAATGTTTGATTTTTCAGAAGTAGCTCACTAAGCTCTTTTTTTCCTAAGGGACCTCAGTGTGAACTCAAATCTCTGAGCTTTCCATTAGTAGACAAATGCATGACCTGTGTGCACCTCCAACGGGCTCCTCTTAGAAGTAAAAATAGGTACAAATCCTTATGATCTTAGATTGGCCATAAGCACTAGCAATCAATAAAACACGGATATATTGGACTGCACCAAATTTTCAAACCTTTGTGCCTCACAGAACACCTCCAGGGAAGTGAAAAGACAAACCACAAATGGGGAAAATATGTGCAAATCATGTATCTGAGAAAAAATTGGCATACAGCATATACAAACAAAGTACAACTGGTATGGCACTGTAGGATAAGCACTGGACTGCAAGGTTGGTTTGAACTGCAAAGCTGATGATTCAAACTCACCAGCCTCTCCTTGGAAACCCTACATATGGCTGCTTTGAGTCAGAATCAACTTGATGACACTTCACAACAACAACATCACAACTCAACAACAACAACAAAAAACTCAATTTAAAAAGAGGCAAAGGGCTGAACAGATATTTCTCCAAAGAAGGTATGCATATGTTTATCTATCTCACTAGTCATTCCCACAGCCTTTGAGTTGGTTCTGACTCAGTAACTCTGTATGGCAGAGCAGAACTGCCCCTTAGGGTTGCCAAGACAGTAAATCTGTATGGGAGCAGATAGCATCACCTTTCTCTGACGGTGTGGTTGATGGTTTGACCACCGATCTTGAGGTTAGCAGCCCAATGATTAACCCACTGTGCCACCAACTTCCGTATCATTAGCCATCATGGAAATAGAAATCAACCCACAATGTGATATGAGTTCACATCTGGAAGGATGGCCATAATCAAAAGTCAGATAATAACAAATGTTAGCAAAAATGTGGAGAAACTGGAACCCTCATACCTTGCTGGTGGAATGTAAAATGTTCAGCCACTTTGGTAAACCATCTGGCAGCTCCTCAAATGACTAAACATAGTGTTACCGTATGACTTAGCAGTTCCACTTCTAGGTCCATACCCAAAAGAAGCAAAAACATACACCCATATAAAAACTTGTAATAATGTTTATAGCAGCATTATTCCCAATAGGCAAAAGGGGGAGACAACCCAAATGTCCATGAACAGAAAATGAACAAACAAAATGTGGTCTATCCACACAATGCAATATTCTTTAACTAGAAGAAAGGAATAGTGTTCTGATGCAGACTTCAACCTGGGTGAACCCTGAAAACATGCTGAATGAAAGAGCCAGAACAAAAGGTCATATATTCTATGATTCCACATATCCACATGAAATGTCCAGACGAGTGATTGCCAGGATCTGAGGTTTGAAGGAAGAGAAAGCGATGAATGGGGAGTGCTTACTAATAGGCATGTGTTTCTTTGGGGTGATAAAGATGTTCTGGGGTCACATGGTGGTGATGGTAGCACAACTTTGTAAGGGTGCTAGAAACCACTGAATTCTACCCCTTTAAGAGGGTGAATTTTATGGAAATTTGAAAATATCTCAATATAAAAAGAATGAAGAAACTCTGCAGCCCTGTCATTAACTATCTCGATATTCCAATCTTTTCCTCTAAGTTCTAGGTCACTATAAAAGAATAATTTTTAGTCCAGAGAGAATGCAAGATGGCAGACTAGACAGAAATGATGTATGGGCCCTCTACAACCAAGACACAGGACACCAAGTGGAACCGATGCAGGTGAGAGTCCTGGAACGCTGAGCTTCAGATAAAGGATAGAGAAGTGGATTGAATGCTTATAGGAGAGAGAGCTGACCAGACATGGAAAAACAAGGAGTGACCAGTGACCTGTGCCGGCTGACCAGACACAGCGCAGCCATCTTGAGCTTCTGTGAGTGGCTTCAGAGAGAAGAAAACATCAGCACTGCAGCAACATAGCTGTGGCTTACAGAGAGACAAATGCTGTTCTTTACTGGTTTTCCACACTCCCTTTGTGACCAGAGATGAGGCCAGCCCCCAGCCACATACACCTTAGAGAAGTCCCCATTCTCCTGAGGGACGGAGCTGCATGGGCGTGAGCATCCCATTACAGGAGGGGTAACTGTCCACAATGATCCCTTTCAGGCGGGCCCTGCTCCAAATCTGGAGAGTCAGCCCTGGACAGCCTTGGACTAGCGTTGACTAGAAGCAGCAGCTGAACAGATGTATGAGGGAGAGAAAGAAAAGAGGCTGGTGATCTATGCTGTACACCTACACGTGGTGTGGCCATCCTGAACTTTCACAGGTGACTTTGAAGACAAGAGGGTAATAGGTGGTGCAAAGGCATGCCAGTTATTGGTGGAGCGAAAGGGGAACTTTTTTTTTCTCTTATAACCCATATTAGCATGGTGACCAGAGGTGTGCTTGGCTCCCACCCAAGTACACTCCCAAGGAAACTCCTGCTCTCCAGGCTGTCAAAGTCACACCAAAGTATGTGGGAGCTAGCAGTACCAACCCCAGCACCTGGAATCAGGTGTGGCTTGTTCTAGACCTGCAGAGCCCTAGACCAGCGGGACCTTTCAACCCTTGGCTGCCTCTGGGATGGAAATACCCTGATCCCCTAGTCACTCTGGGGTCTGCAAGAACTAATTCCAGATTGAGTGCCCAGAACAGACAACACCTAGTCCTATAGGGGCTTCCTCTAAGGTTGAGCGTTACCCACCCATGATGTGAGGTCTTTGGCTGGCAGGAGATCCAAGTATTTTCTCCTCCATGGGCCTGTCACCTGCCCAGGGTTTTCCCCTTTCATTGTTGTAGTTTGCTGTCTTTCTTCCTTGCCTAGTATCTCTCTTGCTTTCTATCCTTTCTACATCCCCTTTTGTTTTTTCTTCTCTTACCCGTTGCTGTGTCTTTCTTCTTTTTTTTCTAACCCCTTTTTGCTCTTTTTTTTTACTACTCTCTGGTCTCTTTCCCTTTACTCAATCCTCTCCCTAACTGCATTTAGTTCTTTTTCCTTATTTTCTCTATTTATTATGTTATTTTCCTCTCCCTCTTTTCTCTCTTTGGTTTTTGCACTCTTTTACTAGCTATTGCCTGCTTCTTAAAATTCTTTACTATTTTCTATTTTCACTGCTGTATGCTTGTTTCCCTTCTCTCTTTGTATGTGTTTTCTCTTACTACCTTACCCAACAGGAGACAGCAACAGCATCCTTTGGCCCAGCCACAACCTTACCATCAACAGCCTCACCCATTGGGCAAGAGCCAATACCAGCTACTATACACCAGATCAATGACAACAAACACCAGCCAAATCCATCTTGAACTGAACTGCACGAATAGCTAACAGGAAACAATGCACAAGCTCATCTTCCTTCAACATCCACTAGGAAGCTGTTGGTGAGTACTAAATATTAAACCAACATACAACCATCAACTTAATACAAATACAACACCACCACACTGTCTTGAAAGCAGCAGACAATTCTGTTCACACAAAGAAACAAGACAGACTGACTCATACAAGTGACCAAGAAGCAGAGCTACAAAACATTTTTGAAGACAAAAATGCATAGAAACTACTTAAAATGAAATTTAGGTACCTTCAAATTATTGACAGAAAGGTCAAGCGAAACAAGGAAGAATTCAGGAGAGCACTACAGGAACAATCAAACAAAACAGATAAAGGACTAGAAACAATGCAAAACCTGCAAACATTAATCCAGAAGATTAATACTAAGATTTCACCAATGGACAATACATTTAAAGGACAATGGAGTAGATTTGAAATAATAGAAGCCTGAATTAGTGAGCTTGAAGACAAATCTCTTAATACTAATAAGCTAGAAGAAAAATCAGAAAGAAAAAAAAAAAAAAGGAAAAATCTGAAGAAAGGCTAAGATTCATGTGGGACAATATGAAGAGAAATAACTGATGGGTGACAGGAATTCCAGAACAGGAAGAAACACAGAAGAGACACTTGAAGAGTTGTTGGAAGAAAATTCTCTAACATATAGACTCCAAAAGAAAATCACCAAGACATCATAATTAAGCTCTCCAAAATCAAAGACAAGGAAATAATCCTGAAAGCATCTCAGGAAAAAAAAAAAAAAAAAAATGTTACCTACAAAGGAGAACCAATAAGATTAAGCTCTGATTTTTTCCGCTGAAATCATGCAGGCAAGACAACAAAGGGAAGATATATACAGAACCCTGAAAGAAAAAAAATTGCCAAGTAAGAATCATGTACCCAGCAAAACTGTCCCTAAAATATAATGGCAAAATTAGAACATTACAATATAAAAAGAAGGAATTTGTAAAAACCAGGCCAACTTTACAAAAATTACTAATGTCTATGGACAGAGAACCAACAAAAGCAAACAACATTATGGCAACACCACCTAGAATTCAATCCAGATGTTTATGTTGTTGTTGATAAGTGCCATTGAGTCAGTTCCAACTCATAGTGATCCTGTATAGAGTTTCCAAGGAGCAGATGGTGAGTTTGAACCACCAACCCTGCAGTTCAAACCAACCTTGAGATTGAATGCTTATCTTATGGCATGACATATCCAAAGCAAAACAAACTTACAAGACTAAAAATAGAAATCAGAGATATCGATTCATAATGAAAACAACACAAAGTAAAAAGAAGGAAAAGTATAGTTGCAGAACTTCCAAATGGCTAGGAAGTCAAACAGATCTCAAGTTAAACTAGACTGTTTAAAACTGGGGAAGAAATTAATAAATTAAAGCATACCTTCAAAGAAAATTAATACACCTTCACATCAAATCAAGTAAAGGGAAAACCATGAAGATTTGTAAACATTCAAATAACACCAATGGAAAAAGGGACAAGAAAATGCACACATAAAATGAACTCAGTACAGAAAAATATGTGGAACAAAGAAAACAACAGCATCACAAAAAAAACTACAGTAAAATGACTATAATCAATTCATGCCTACCAATAAGTGAATGTCAATGGGTTAAAAAAAACTAGTCAAGGGACAGAGTACCAGAATAGATAAGAAAACAGGATTCTTTAATATATTGTCTATAAGAGACCCACCTTATATACAAGACAAAAATAGATTAAAAATCCAAGGATGGAAAAAATATATCAAGTTAATGCAATCCAAAATGAACAGCTGTGGCAATATTAATTTCTGATAAAATAGACTTTAAGACAAAAACCAGCCTAAGAGACAAAGACTATAAAAACCAGCATAAAAGACAAATGACTATAGGTCAACTGAACAAGAGGGCATAAACATAATACATATCTAAGCACCCAATGACAGCATAGTAATCAAACACTAGTAGAACTGAAGAAAGAGACAACTCTACAATAATAGTAGGAAATTTTAATACACCACTTTGGATAAAAAAAGAAAACAGAACAACTAGAAAGAAACTCAACAGAGACACAAAGAGTTAAACAATACAATCAACCAACTTGACCTCATAGATTTATACAGCGCATTCAACCCTACAAAAGTACAATAAACATTCTTTTTAGTGCA
The DNA here is from genome assembly GCF_000296735.1 of Chrysochloris asiatica. NCBI lineage: Eukaryota > Metazoa > Chordata > Mammalia > Afrosoricida > Chrysochloridae > Chrysochloris > Chrysochloris asiatica. The sequence continues at coordinate 3,929,783 of NW_006408614.1, read as the reverse complement.
CATTCTCCAAAATAGACTATATGTTAGGCCACAAAACTAGCCTCAATAAATTTTAAAACACACTACAAAGCATCTTTTCAGATCACAGTGCTATAAAATTATAAATCAATCCAAGAAAATCAAGAAGAAAAAAAGATCAAATACATGGAAATTGACTAACACCCTGCTTAAAAGCCACTGGGAAACAGATCAAATGAAAAATGAAATAAAAACATTCCCTGAATCAAATGAGAATGAAAATACAACATATCAAAACCTCTGGGGCACAGCAAAAGCAGTGCTTAAATAGCAATTTATAGCAATAATTGCACAAATTTCAAAAGAATAACTAAAATCAATACATTAATATAGTATTTCCAACAACTGGAAAAAGATCAGCAAAATAAGCCTATAGTCACCAGAAGGAAAAAAAATTAATAAAGATTAGAGCAGAAATAAATGAACTAGAAAACAGAAAAACAACAGAAAGAATCAATAAAACAAGTTTTTTTTTTTAAAAAAGGATTAATAAAATGGACAAACTATTGGCAACTCTAACAAAATAAAATAAAATGCAAATATCATGCATAAGAAACATCACAACAGAACCAAGAGAATTAAAAAGATAACAGAATGCTATGAAGAATTGTTGTTGTTAAGTGCCGTCGAGTCGATTCTGACCCATAGCGACCCTGCATAGAGTTTCCAAGGAGCAGCTGTATAGGGTTTCCAAGGAGCTTGACCCACTGACCTTGCAGTTCAAACGACTTTGCAGTCTGACGCATTAGCCCACAGTGCCACCCCAGGACTCCTATGAAAAATTATACTCTAATAAATTTGAAATACTAGAAGAAATGGATAATGTTTTAGAAAAACATGACCTACCAAAACTAACACAGAGTGAATAGAAAACTTGAAGAGACGTACAAAAAAAGAAGAAATTGATCAGGTAATTAAAAATTTCCCAACAAAAAAAGGTCCAAGTCCAGATAGCTTTACTAGTGAATCCTAGCAAACATTCAGAGAAGAACTGACACCAATTTTACTCAAACTATTCAGGAACATAGAAAAGGTTGGTAAACTCCTGAATACATTTTTTGTAATACATTTTATGCATAAACGTCTTACCAAAACCAGGTAAAGATACCACTAAAAAAGAAAATTATAGATCAATGTCCCTCATGAACATGCAAGCAAAAATTCTCAACAAAATCCTAGACAATAGAATTCAACAATAGATCAAAAATTTAATGAATGCATCATAACCAAGTGGGATTCATACTAGAGATACAAGATGGTTCAATATTAGAAAAACAATCAATATAATGCACATAAATAAAACAAAGGAAAAGAACCAAATGCTCATATCAATTGATAAAGAAAAGACACCTGCAAAATCCAATATCCATTCCTGATAAAATCACTCAACAGAGCATGAATCGAAAGGAAATTCCTCAACATAATTAAGAGCATATATGTAAATTCAACAGCCAATATTACTCTCAATGGAAAGAAATTGAAAGCATTCTCCATGTGAAGAGGAACCAGACAGAGATGCCTTTTATCACCACTCCTAATCAATTCTGTATTGGAAGTCTCAGAGCTATAAAGCAAGGAAGGGAAATTAAAAACATCCAAACTGGCAAAGAAGAAGTAAAACTCTATTTGCAGATGATATGATTCTATACATAAAACGTCCCAAAGCCTCAGTCAGAAAATTTTTGGAACTCATTGACAGATTCAGCAAAGTGACAGAGTACAAGATCAATATACAAAAATCAGTTGAATTCTTTTTCTATACTAATAAAGATAGCTCTGAAAAGGAAATTATGAAGACAACACCATTTACAATAGCCACCCAAAAGATGAAAGACTTATTAATAAATCTAACCATAGAAACAATAAACTTATACAAAGAAACTATAAAATTCTACTACATGAAACCAACGGATAGGAACACCTTAACACTGTAAAAATTTCAACTCAACCCAAAGCAAACTATAGATATGATGCAATCCCAATCCAGATTCCAATACCATTCTTTAAAAAGATGAAGAAACTGATCATTAAATTTATATGGAAAGGCAAGAGACACCTCGGATAAGCAAAGCACTGCTAAAGAAGAACATCAAAGTTCAAGACATCTCACTTCTAATCTTAAAATTTACTACACAACCACAGTGACTAAAATAGCCTGGTATAACAAAAGACACATTGATTGATCAATGGAACAGAATTGAGAACCTAGAAGGAAATCCATCCACACATAGTCAGCTAATCTTTGACAAAGGACCAAAACACATTAAATAGGGGAACAGATAGTCTCTTCAACAAATGGTGCTGACAAAACTGGAAATCCATTTGAAGAAGGATGAAACAAGACATGTTTCTCAAATATACAAAAAGCACAAATAACTTCAAAGTGATTAAAGACTTAAATGTAAAACCTATAACTATAAAGATCGTCAATGAAAAAATACGGGCATACATAAGGGCTTTCACACATGGCATAAATACACAGTCAAACATGACTGAAAACATACAAACAGTAGAAGACAAAATAGATGACCAGAACCTCCTAAAAATTAGACAATTATGTGCATCAAAAGATTTCACTAAAAGAATTAAAAGGGAGCCCAGAGAGTGGGAATTTTTTTTTTTTTTCAATGACTTATCAGACAAGGGACTAATGTCTAAAACTACATCAATCTAATTTTAAAATGGGTACAGGAACTGAACAGCCACTTCACGAAGGAAGACATTTAGGTAACCAAAAACCTTATGAAGAAACGTTCACAATCATAAGTCACTGTTGTTGTTAAGTGTCGTCAAGTTGGTTCTTACAGCTACCCTGTATAGCATTTCCCTTGTGCTGCCTCACTTTCTTGAAAGATTTCAATCTTCATTCCATCAATTCCTGGTGCCTTGTTCTTTGCCAATTCTTTCAATGTACTTTGGACTTCCTCTCTGAGTATCATTGGCTCTTGTTCATATGGTACCTCTTGAAATGGTTGAACATTAACCATTTCCTTTTGGTACAATGACTCTGT
>NW_006408614.1:3914446-3921689 GCF_000296735.1 Chrysochloris asiatica | reverse complement strand
CTTGTAAGTCTGTCTTCTGCCTATAACTGATTGGAATATCTAAAATGAGGCTACAACGTGCCCAGTGAAGGAGGCTTCCTGTGGAGCCTCTGCAATACATAAGACTATAGGTAGAAGCCTGAACCACATCCAGATCTCCAGAGATGGGAAACTTCCACTTGAAAGGATAAGCAGACCAGCCTGGAGCAGCTAGAAGAACAGTAGATACTTCTTGAAAGAAAGTCCTAGGGGAAAAATACCAAACAATAGAGGCAGATGGACTGTTACTACAAGAACAAACAAGTTGCTTGCCCAGGAAACATCAAGGCAAGTGGTCGGGTCCCCTCAGTGTAAACCCCCTTCTAAGAATAAGACTCAGTGGGAATACACGCTCTGATTGGTGACCATGCTTGTCACCAATAAGAGGAAGTGAGGGAAAAACAGCAATGAAGTGGTGAGCTAAGCCATACAATGAGGAGAGTGATGCGTTCAGCTGATAAAAAGAGACGGCATATGCACAAGAACACCCACACTTGCAGATAATACCCACTTGACCTGGCTTCAATGACTGGATGATCAGCGCTCAACCAGAAGAAGAAAGAAGAGGAAAAAAAGAGTATTCTGATACAATTTGATGAACTTGACCTACACCTATGGATGCAGTAACTCAAAAGAGGGAACAAATCCTTACAGCAAGAATCATTCCTACCCCCTCCACATCAGAGTAGAAGGGATGTGCAACTTGGACATTAGCTACCCAAAATGGGGTGGGGGACTAGGAAGGCAAGAAGTGACTGGCTTACAAGCTTTCAAGAGGGATCCTAGAGCAGAATCTCCAGTGAGTAGTATCCAATCTGTCTAGGTAGAGTTGATGAACTGAAATGCGGATAGGTCTCTTGTGATACAATAGTGAATAATTGTTATCAGGACTGATTGTGAGGGTTGAAAATGTAAAGGTAGACATTTTATAGCAAGGAAGGGAGTGATTAACTTTCCAGTCTTGGAGCGGAGGTCCCTAGGACCATCAACGGAGAAGAGCCAAGAGCGGGACCCTATCCAGAGAAGCAGTGATGCCTGGGATGGAGGCAGAGACGATGACGTGGAGCGAAGGAGCAGCTGGGGACTTTAGATCCAGAGAGGGAGAATGACTGTGTGCTGAAGACTGGGGGTGGGGGGAGTAGGGGACAGGCTTGCAGGGTACACCTTTTGGTTGGTTGATGATGCATGGAGGGGCTTGTAACCATGGCAATGAAGCGATATACGATAGAATGCATGTAAAACTAATGTTCTCCCATGTAAACTATCATATAATTCACAATAAAACATTAACAGCAACGAGATATCATTTCACACCAGCATTAATAGCAATGTTGAAAACAGTAATAATAAAAAAATGGAGTGTGGAGAGACTGGGACCCCCCCTACATTGCTGGTGGGGTTCTAAAATAGTTCAGCCACAATGAAAACAGTACAGCACTTCCTCACAAAGTTGGAAATAGAAATACCGTATGATCCAGCAATCCCTCTACTTGGTATTTATTCACAAGAAACAAGAGCCAGGACACGAGTAGATATATGAGCACCAATGTTCCTCACAGCACTATTCACAATAGCAAAAAGATGGAGATAGTCTAAATGCTCATAAGTGGAAGAATGGATACACAAACTTTGGTACATACAAACAATGGAATACTATGCAATGCTGAAGAATAACAAGGAATCTGAGAAACATCTAACAACGTGGATGAACCTGGAGGACATTATGCTGAGCGAAACTAGTCAATCATGAAAGGACAAATATTGTATGAGACCACTATTGTAAAAACTCAAGAAAAGGTTTTCATACTAAAAGAAACATTCTTTGACAATTATCAGAAGAGTAATTCACATGTTAACTCAGGTGATGGAGAGGGCAACAGAACAAGAAGAGAGAGGTTGGCAAAAGATAGATGAAGACAGGTGAAGACACAGGGAGGTATTCAAGGGCTAAAGGGGATAGAGGTAAATAGTGATATATATATAACCTTGGAACAACAGTGTGAGTATACCCACAAATATATAAGAGTTTGAATGAAGATATTTGTATATGGATATCTACCTTTCCTGCAAACACAATTATGAATGTGGTGGACCATAAAGCAGGCGAAATGATGAAAACTTCCTAGATATTATCAAACAGCTTAGGGCAGTGAGTTGCTGGGCCTGGGGGCTCAGGACCATAATCTGAGGGGATTATGGTCAATTTGTATAACATAGCCTGCAAAGACAATAGTCGATGCCCTACTCTGGTGAATAGTGTCTGGAATCTTAAAAGCTCATGAGTGGCCATCTAAGGTGCAACTATTGGTCTCTCCATGTGTGGACCAAAGAAGAGTAAAGACAAATGAACATGCCTGGAATCAATTAGTTCAATGGATTAGTGGGACACATGAACTTCAGTCTCCATGACTCTGAGACCAGAAGAAGTAGATGATGTTTGAGCGTCACTACCAACTACTCTGAAAGGGATCACGTTAGAAGGTCCTGGATAGAGTGGCAGAAAGTAAGGAACAAAACTCAAAATTATTAATAAAAATAAAGACCGTGCTTACTGGTCAGAAAGAAAGTGACTAGAGGAACCTGAAACAATGGCCCTCAGCCACCCTTCAGGTTTGGAAAGGAACTCACCCTCATAGCCCAATTTCCAACCAAGCAGTTGATAGGTCCACAGAGGGGCAACAACACTAACAAGGTATGTTCAGCAGGGTATGGTAAATCATTTAAAATCAGAAGGGATGGGAAGGAGGGTGGGATAGAAATAGGAACCACAGAGATGAAGGGAGATAAGCTTTGTTATATGGTGGTGGTGGTGATGTGCCGTGGAGTCTGTTCCAACTCATAGTGACCCTGTACAGGGTTTCCGAGGCTGTAAATCTTTACGGGAGCAGAAAGCCTCATCTTTCTCCCGTGGGACAGCTGGTAGTTTTGAACTACCGACCTTAAGGTTCGCAGCCCGATTGGTAACCACTTCACTACCAGAGCTCCTTTTGTTATATGGAGGGGATTGGAATCATTGAGATGACACCAAGTATGATTTGTTGAATGTAAAATGGATGATCTTGTCTGTAAACCTTCACTCAATTCACACTGAAAGTTTCTTTTAAATTTTTTTAATGTCATGACAGTATGATTTCTAAATTGATTTGACTTAGAATTATATATTCACATTATCAAATTGTCTTCCCTATCAATAGGCATTTTTCCACCTGTTCAGAGAAAATCTACTGACCTTTGAAAATGTATCTTCTACAGGGATAGGGCTATTCGGCAACATAAGTTTTACGAGCTGACAAACTCCTAAAGTTCTTACTATTAAGAACGTCCAGTTGTGGATCTACTTTAGGATCGTTTAATCCCTGTTACTATCTATGAGTTTCTTCTCATTTCACAGTGAGTTGGGATTTCCATTAAAGGAATACTATCACCCGTAGTTTTAAATGACAATGATGGCGTCCCCATTTGATGCAGAACCAATTCATCTTGCTTCCTGGCAGCTAAGAAAAGACGCATACCCCCTGTGGCAATTGCAGAGCTGAGATTTGAAGCCCAACCTCTGACTTTCCTACATAATCGTGATCATCATCACTGCATGGCCCACAGTGGCTGGCCCAAGTCAATCCTGAGTCGTCAGGTAGATGAGGCAGACATTCGCCAACAGGATCCCAATTCTCTTTCACGTCCTGGAATGAGATGCCTCTGATGAATTCAGGAAGTCTATTTCAGACACCAAATTACACACTGCTAAGAGTCAAAAGGGTTTGGAATCTCCAGTTTAGCAACTGGCAAAGTGTATTAGAAGAAACATGACTAGCTCTAGGAGAGGCTCCATGAATGAAAGGTCTCTAGGAACACAACTAAAATCAACTACATTAGAAAGAAGATGAAATGGGTTATCTCCACCAGCTCCCCCAAATGTAAATGATTTCCCAAGGGTCCCCCACCTAATCCCTGGGAGAGGTAGGGCTAATTTCCAGCGCCCCATCCCATTGCCACGCTCCCTTACCAAAGGACCCTTTTCTAAATCACAATTTAATCATATTGGACTTCCTGATAAACAGCAAGACCATTAGTCATTTAACGTTGGCTATATTTGAAAGTACAAAAGGGCTGACCTGAAAGAGGTTAGTATTGTATGTCTTTCCTTTCAAGTTGCTATTTCAAGGTTAGTTTTACCTGGAGTGGGGGGCGGGGGGGGGGCGATATTTCTCTTTGGAACAGTTCCATCTTGATGCTATTTCACTATTTCTTAACCACAACACCCTTTCTGTGCTTGGTATTTTTAGCTCATTGTTTTCTATTTTGGCAGTCGAGAAGCTGCAGTTTGTAATTTTACCTCCAGCTTCACATTACTTCTGAAAAGTGAATACAATGTCCTGTTTATAATAATAAAATCTCTAGTTGGCAGCACGACATTAAATGGAAAAAGAGAGAGAGAGAGAAAGAGAAAGCAATTGGAAAATTTAGAGCAAGCAATTTTAAGGGCCAAGTTTCACATTTGTAATGGTCCAGTGGAGGTCACTGAGCTTCCTTCTTATTGGGGAATAGTAAAGAAACAGATACCACGAGTTCCCTTGTGAAAAGCTATAGAAACCACCTCAACTTCAATGAAGCTCATGGTTTTAGGGAAAAGTGACGTGATTCAAACTTCCACAATAATACTAACAAAAGGAAAAATATTCTTTTAAAAAAAATCCATTTGGTATTTTCCTCCATCCAATATTTAGGTTTTCATTATCCACTTAATTGAGCTTTTAAAAGCTTTGGTTTCCTATTCTAGTTTAGCAACAAAGACAACAAAACAATCTGAATCAAATCCGAAATAACCGGACCCGGATGCAGTCTCAGCAATAACCTTAGAGTTTCCTGGGCTCCTGGCACAACCTCCTTCCCACGTTTCCTGACCCCTGGGCACACAGGGTTGGCACTGGCTGTTTTAACCTCAGATGCCCCACTCGGGGAGCAGGTCTCGGCGTGCACACAGGGACTCACCAGAGGCTGAGGGAAACGTCCAGAAAAGCACTGCTCCCAATCAGAGGGGCCAGGTCGCCACTAGGAGTCACAGCAGCCTGACTGCTGGAAAATTGCTAACCAACCATTTTTCTTTTCAAAATAAACATGATTGCTCTCAACTCCAGTTTGCAAAATATTGCCCTAATTCCACTGGACTAAAAAACTGGAATTTTACTGACATAATTGGATTATGAGGTTTAAAGATTGATGGAACTTTCCTGTTCCAGATATAATTGTTCAAATACCAAACCGAAACGGGTATGTAGGAGCCCTTACGTAGCTAGAGCCAGCAGACCACTGCCAGCTCCAAGGCAGGGTGACCCAGCAGAGCTGGGATCAAGAAGCCATCAAACTGTGGGAGTTGTGAGTCTGTCACACAGGCTCTCAGAGGCTGAGGTGAACACCCCTCACTCTTTCTGCAGCTGTGCACTATCACAAAAACAAAGACGTTGCTCACACTGCTTCCTTCTCTACTTATCCATCCTTGGATCCCAGCTTCACTGACTGGCTGGTTTGCTCAGATCTCTACCCTAGTGCATGCCATACTCTGCGATCATTTGCCTGAATTCAAGTCTGTCTCCCTAAAGGACAGCAAAGTCCCCAGGAACTGAATTGCCTTTGTATTTCTAGCAGCTAACTCAGTACGTGGGTTATAATAAATTATATATGCAGAGGAGAAGGGAGGAAAAGAAAAAGACATATATGGCTTTATTTCAGAGTTACAGAATTTGTGTTCATTTACTGAGTACAGCACATATTCCTGAGCAGCCAATGGGACTCACCCAGAGTTGGACATCCTTAGGAAAATGTGTACCGATAATACTTCTTTGAAAGCACCAGACCTCGGAGCAGATGAAATCACAGCATTACAAATGCTTGTACCAAGTACTGCTCCCCTCTATTGTAATTCCACATTTGATTATCGCTTAACACATCTGACATATGGCCTTCTGCCACAAGATGGAGTTTTGTGAGGGCTGAGACAACATGGACTTGTTCATCACTGTATTCCCAAAGCCCATGGAATGTATACAATAAGCATGTGTTGGTAACAACAGTGAATAAATCGATCACAAGACCAACCAAAGAAAAGCAAAAGGTGCCCAGATCCAAAAACTTCACTATGCTTATAGATGTCTCTTCATATTTATTTGTTATTATAAAACAGAAGATGTAAACTACAGTACCTATAATGTATATCACGTGTCTGGTACTCTGTTATACTGTGGTGGACTCATGTGTAGCGGTGATACCAGTGTTTCACGTATCAGCAGGGCCACCGTGATGAACAGCATGCAGTGGAGCTTACACAAAGACAGACTCAGAAGAAAGATTTGTGAGTTCTGAAAATTAGCCAACAAAACCTCGTGGATCACAACAGAATACTATTTGAGACAGTGCTAGAAGATGAGTCCCAGATTTGAAGACAACACGTAATAGTCACAATAATGGACTACTAACCACTCAGTGGTCAGGAATATGGCAGAGCACCGGGCCACGTTTCGCAGGAACCAAGTCTATGACAATGACCAACACCAACGAATACAGTACAGTGAGTTAGCCCTGGTGCCCACGCTGTGTGTACCACAGCTCAGGTGGTCCGTAAGGCATACAAATAAGACGAGCTGGTGTTCTAGTTCTCAGGTGTTCCGCCCACTGCAGTCAATGGCTATATACAGTAGCCTGTGTGTAGACTGAGGGGTATTCCATTTCAATCAAACTAATCCTCAAAAAATTGGCCAGTGGTTAAAAAAGATTAGTATAAAGATCAATATACGGAAGCAAACACTAAATTAATAGTACTAAGATGATCACTAACATCAGGAAAATGGCAAAGCTGACATTTATTCCACTAATACAAACTGACTGCCAATTACGTAAAGATTTCAAAACAGTAGCTGTTGATCATATGCGATCCAGCAGATATCTTAGAATAAACCCTATCTATCCGAAAGGTCCACTACTCATCTGTCAGTTTGTCGCACTGTGGTGAGTGGCTGTGATTCTGAGGGCTCTGCCACCGGTATTTTAAATACCAGCAGGGTCACCCATGGTGGACAGATTTCAGATGAGCTTCCAGATGAAGACAGACTAGGAAGAAAGAGTGACAAACTACTTCCGAATATTTAGTCACTGAAAACCTTATGAATAGCAGAGAAACACTGTCAGATATAGTGCCGGAAAATGAGCCCCTCAGGTTGGAAGGCAATCAAAA
>NW_006408614.1:3912746-3913325 GCF_000296735.1 Chrysochloris asiatica | reverse complement strand
CAGAAAACCAAAAAGGAAGAACACGCTCAGCATTTCTCAAGCTGGGGGAACTGAAGACAAATATTCAAGCCTCTGCTTTCATTATTGAAAGATTCTCTGGGCAAATTACTGAATGATGCAGAAAGTATCAAGAGAAGATGGAAGGAATACACAGTCACTATACCAAAAGGAAATGGTTAATGTTCAACTGTTTCAAGAGGAAGCATATGATCAAGAGCCAATGATACTGAAGGAGGAAGTACAAGACGCATTGAATGAATTGGCAACGAACAAGGCACCAGGACTTGATGGAATAAACATTAAAATCTTTCAAGAAAGTGAGGCGGCACAGGAGGCATTCACTCATCTATGCCAAGAAATTTGGAAGAAAACTATCTGGCTGACTGGTTGGAAGAGATCCACATTTTTGCCCATTCCAAAGAGAGGTGACCCAATGGGATACGGAAATCATCGGACAATCTCTTTGATAACCCATGTGAGTAAATTTTACTAAAGGTAATACAGAAATGGCTACAATCATACATTGACAGAGAACTTCCAGAGGTTCAAGCCGGATTCAGAAGAGGCCATGGAATGAGG
>NW_006408614.1:3891838-3911896 GCF_000296735.1 Chrysochloris asiatica | reverse complement strand
AGAACCAATAGATCCGTTTTGGAAGAAGTGCAGCCAGAGTGCTCCTTGGAGGCCAAGATGGCCAAACTTTGTCTCTCATACTTCGGACATATTTTAGGAGGGGCCAATCACTGGAGAAGGAGATCATGTTTGGTAAGGTGGAGGGTCAGAGAAAAAGAGGAAGACCCCCAGCGAGATGGATTAGCCAAGTGGCGGTATCGATGGACTCAAGCGTGGCAACAGTAGTGAGGTTTGCCCAGGATCGGGCAGTGTTTCGTTCTGCTGTGCATAAGGTCGCTATGGGTTGGTACCGACTTGATAGTGCCTAACAACAACCACAAGAATAATTCTCAAGGTAAAGGTGCAGTATAAAAATGAGGAAGAAAGCACACTAGTATCTGCTTCTTTTTGTAACCAAAAAGTGAAACAACGAGCTTCAGTTTTACAGATCGCATTCTAGAAATGGTGGTGTTGTAATGCTTCCATTTTTACACGATTTGGGGGTTCAGAATGACTGAAGTGTACAACTTCAAAAGTGATCATATGCCTACACTTTCATATCCACAGAACTTTCTAATTCATTCAGAAATATGCCAAAGGAAGTACAATGGGGGATTCCGCTCCCATATTTGACAAAATAGAAAAATGCAGCCCCTTTCAAAGAGTCCTCAGTAAAGACAGAAATGTATCAGCTGAATTTAAAAAATAATCCAAATACAATTGGTGACTTGTTGTTGTTGTTAGGTGCCATTGAGTCAGGATGCAAAACTTAGCCTTTACTACAGCAAACAGTTGTTGTTGTTGTTTATTTGCTGTGGACCCTCTACAGGGTGTCCAAGGCTGTAAATCTTTGTGGGAGCAGAAAGCCTGATCTTTCTCCCATGGGACAGCCGGTAGTTTTAAACTGCTGACCATGAGATTAACAGCCCAATTCGTAACCATTATGCTATCAGAGCTCCTTACAGCAAACAGTAAATATAGTAAAATCTCTAGTTAGATAAATAGAAAATGTCACATTAAAGGCTTAATCCTATTTCCCCTCAGTTTCTTATACCAGATACACCACATCTATCTTCCAACCTAGAATTACAAAGCATGCTAAAAGGCAAAAAGCAAAAAACTGTACCTCACAGTCTGAAGAGACAAGACAAACATCAGAACTAGATTCAGATATGGCAAAGGTTTTGGAATTAACCTTGATTAATATGCTAAAAGGCTCTAATAGAAAAGTAGACAGCAAGCAAGAACAGCTGGGTAATGTAAGCAGAGAGATGGAATCACTAAGAAAAGATCCAAAGGCAAACTAGAAATCAGAAACATTGCAATAGAAATGAAGAATGCTTTTGATGAGCTCATCAGCAGATGGGGCCACGGCCAAGGAAAGAATCATTGAGCTTGAAGATACATTAGAAAAAACTTCCCAAAATGAAAAAAATAAAACAATAAAGGACTGGGGGGAAATGCAATACAAAAAGTATAGTAGGAATGCTAGACGGACAAGAAAAGAAGGGAGCAGAAGAAATATTTGAGGTAATAATGGCTGAGAAATTTTAAAAATTACTGACAGATATCCAGAAAGCTCAGGGAACACCATGCAATAAATATACCAATAATTTTATACCTAAGCATACCATATTCAAACTGCAGAAATCAAAGACAAAGAAAATCTTGTAAGAAGTCAATACCTACAGAGGAAACATGATTAAGAACCACATCAGATTTCTCTTCAGAAACCATGAAAGTGGAGTGAAATATTTACAATGTTAAAGAAAACCCCCACAAACCTAGCAATTCATCCTTCCAGCAGATTCATCCTTCAAAAGTAAACAGGAAATAAAGAAGTCTTCAGACAAACCAGATCAGTAGGAATGTGTTGCCAGTACACCTGCATGGAGCCCTTGGGTGGTGCAGAAGTAATGTGCTCAGCTGTTAACCTAAAGAATAGAGGTTCAAGTCCACCAAGGAGCATCTTCAATGAAAGGCCTAGTGATATATTTTGAAAAACATCAGCCATTGAAAACCCTACAAAGCATGTCTCTGCTATGAAATACATGAGATTACCATGAGGAGCTCTGGTAGCGTAGTGGTTACGAATCGGGCTGCGAACCATAAGGTCAGCAGTTCGAAACTACCAGCTGCTCTGCGGGAGAAAGATGAGGCTTTCTACTCCCGTAAAGATTTACACCCTCGGAAACCCTGTACAGGGTCGCTATGGGTCGGAACCGACTCGACGGCACTTAACAACAACAACACCATGAGCCAGGACTGAAATGCTAAAGGAAGTTCCACAAAAAGAAGGAAAACTATATAGGTCAGCAAACTTGTATCTATCTAAAGAAGGAAAGAGAGGTTGAAAAGAGAATAAAATAAAGTAAAATAAAAACTTTTCCTATTCTTAATCGATCTAACAGGTAACAGTTTGTTCAAATTAACAGTTGTTGTTAGGTGCCCTTGAGTCAGTAATGACTCGTAGTTACCTTCTGCACAAAAGAACGAAACACTGCCTGCACCAACCTCACAATCGTTGCTATGCTTGAGCCCACTGCTGCTGCCACTGTGCCAATCCATTTCATGGGTGGGGTGGGGTGGGGGAGTCTTCCTCTTTTTGCTAACCCTCCACTGTAGCTAGCATGATGCCCTTCTCCAGGGACTGATCCTTCCTGGTACTATGTTTAAAGTATCAGAGACGAAGTCTGACCATCTGGCTTCTAAGGAGCATTCTGGCTGTATTTTTTCCAACTCAGATTTGCTTGTTCTTTTGGTGGTCTATGGAACTTTTAGTAATCTTCTCTAACACCATAGCCCAAATGCATTAATTCTTCTACCATAATCTTTACTCACTGTCGAAACTCCACATGCATATGAGGTTACTGAAAATACCATAGCTGGAGTAAGGTGCACTTTACTCCTCAAACTGACATCTTTGCTTTTCAGCACAAGAGGTCTTGTGCAGAAGATCTGCTTAATGCAAAACATCATTTGATTTCTTGACTGCTGATTCCATGAGTGTTGTGGTTGATCTGAGCAAAATGAGGTCGTTGACAACTTCAGTCTTTTCTCCATGATTCTTGATGTTAGTTACTGGTCCTGTGGTGAGGATTTTTGTTTCCTTTACATTGAAGTGCAACCTATATCAAAGGCTGTGGTCTTGGAGCTTCATCAATAAGTATTTTAAGTCCTCTTGACTTTCAGCAAGCAAGGATGTATCATCTGCATATTGTAGGTTGTTAATGACTCTTCCTTCAATCCTGATGCCACATTTCTCTTCATATTATCCAGTTTCTCAAATTATTTGCTCAGCATTCAGACTGAATACGTATGGTGAAAGAATACAACCCTGGTGCACAGCTTTCCGAATTTTAAACTATTTAGTGTTCCCTTGTTCTGTTCGAACAACTGCTTCTTGGTCTACGTACAGGTTCTTCATGACCATAATTAAGCATTCTAGAATATTCATTCTCTGCAATGTTGTTCATAGTTTGTCATGATCCACACAATCGAAAACCTTTGCATAGTCAATAAAGCACAGGTAAACATCTTTCTGATATTCTCTGCTTTCAGCTAAGATCCATCTGACGTCAGCAATGATATCTATCATTCCACGGCCTCTTCTGAATCCAGCCTGAACCTCTGGAAGTTCTCTGTCAATGTACTGCTACAGCCGTTTTCTGAATTGTTTGTACGAAAATTTTGCTTGCATGCGATATTAATACTGTCCAGTGATTTCTGCATTCTGTTGGGTCACCTCTCTTTGGAATGGGCACAAATATGGATCTTTTCCAATTACTTGGCCAGGTAGATGTTTTCCAAATTTCCTGGCATAGATGAGTGAGTGCCTCCACTGCTGACTCAGTGTGCTGAAATATTTCAATCTGTATTCCATCAAATCCCAGAGCCTTGTTTTTTGCCTTCATTGCACCTTGGACTTCTTTCTTCAGTAGTATTGGCTCTTGATCATATGCTACCTCTTAAAATGGTTGAATAATGACCATTTCTTTTTGGTACAGTGACTCTTTGTGTATTCCTTCCATCTTCTTTTGATGCCTTCTGCATCATTCAATATTTTGCCCACAGAATCCTTCAATATATCAAGTTGAGACTTGAATTTTTTCTTCAGTTCCTTCAGTTTGAGAAATGCTGAGTGTGCTCTTCCCTTTTGTTTTTTTAATTCCAGCTAGAGTAGATTTAGAGCAAAGAAAATTACCAGGGATAAAGAAGGCTTTACATAAGTATAAAATGGTCAATTCAGCAAAAAGAAGTAACAATCCTGAATGCGTATGTGCCTAAGAACAGAGCATCAAAATACATGAGGCAAAAAAAAAAGATGGAACTGCATGGAGAAATAGACAAATCCACGATTAGGATTAGCGACTCCACCACCACTCTGTCAGTAATTGACAGATCCAGCCAGATTCAGCAGGCAGCAAATCAGTAAGGATATAGTGGGGCTGAGGAGCCCCATCAATCAATGACTCCAACTGACATTTATAGAAGACTGCATCCAACAATAGCAGAACACGCATTATTCATCAGCTCACATGGAACGTTCACCAAGAGAGACCACATTCTGGGCCATAAAACCACCTTAACCAATTTAGAAGAATAGATCATGGAACGTATGCTCTTAGACCAAAATGGTATTAAACTTGAAATAAGTAATAAAAAGAGATAGAATTTTTGGAGATTAAACAACACAATTCTAAATAACACATGGGTCAAAGAAGAAGACTAAAGAGAAACTTAATATCAATACAAAGAAAATATCATTTTAATATCAATACACAGAAAAATGTCTGGAAGAAAACATAACATATAAATTGCATATAAGTATATTGCTGTTGTTAAGTTCCATGGAGTTGGTTCTGACTAATAGTCACCCTGTATAGGGTTTCTGAGGCTGTAATCTTTGCAGGGGCAGAAAGCCTCATCTTTCTCCTGCAGAGCAATTGGTGGTCTCGAGCCATCGACCTGTGGTTTGCTGTCTTGTGCTTATTCCTACAGAGCCTCTATGCTCCCGAGTAAGAGGATGTTGTTATTATTGTTAAGTGCTGTTGAGTCAACTCTGACTTGGAACAAGCCTGTATGGGGTTTCCAAGTAGTGGCTAGTGTGTTTTAACCATCAATCTTGCAGTTAGCAGCCCAGTGCTTATCCTATAGCACCATACCAGTAAAAGGATAGGAAAGCAATAGCAATATTTCACTTCGTTGTTGGGTTTTTTTTTTATGCTCCTGGACTATTTAAGTGCTTTTTAATTAGGCTTTATTTTTCAGAGCAGTTTTAAATGTGTACAGAAAGTGAGAGCCTTTCTCTTGAACCCCTTCTTTCCCTGTACAGGGTGTCTCCTATTAGAAGCGTAGCGTATGGTTATGAATTGGGCTGCAAACAGCAAGGTCAGCAGTTTGAAACTACCAACTGTTCCACGGGAAAAAGATGAGGCTTTCTGCTCCTGTAAAAATTTACAGCCTTGGAAACCCTGTACAGGGTCACTATGAATCGGAACCAACTCCATGGCACATAACCACTACCATGTATTGATATTAAAGATATTAAAAATGTCTGGAAGAAACATATCAAACTGTTATCAGAAATTAGCATGGGAAATGGGGTAGTAAGAGACACCGTGGTCTACAGTCCAATCCTTATACAGAGAGCCAGCGCATTCCCATAAACATATATAGACATAATTATATTATTGTTGTTGTTGTTACAATGCTGTCAAGTCAGTTCTAACCCATAATGACTCTGTATAGGGTTTCAAAGGAGCATCTATCTGATAAGCTTGAACCGCCAACCTTGCAGTTCAAACTAACTTAGCAGTCCAGCTCATTAACCCACAGCACCACACCAGGACTCCATATAATTACATACAGACATAAAATACTCATAAAATATAGATATATAAAATTTATAGAAACGCATTCGAATATACGAGAGAAACGTGAGGTTGTGTACTCCCACAGAGACTGACAGTCTGGGAAACCTGGTAACAGGGTTATAGGTTCCACTACAAGTCGGAACCAACTCAAGGGCGCTTAACAGCAACCACAATTCAAATATATGCGTGCACACATACAGAGGAATACACTTAAATTTTCTATCATTTTACTTCCTAAAACACTAGGCTCAGACTCCTGTTGTTCAGAAACTGGCTGCTCTCACTTAGCAGCATGTGGCAGCCATCCTTTCGGAGCCTGCCACCTCTCTTTCACATGAGCAGAGAACTCTATCCTAGATGGAGCCACACCGCTTCCTTTATGAAGAGCGCAGCAGTGACGCTGAGGGTTCCTTTTGGCCTCCAGCAGCAGTGAGCATTCCTGTGGATTCCTGGAAGGAGCTGCTTGGTGAAAGGTCTTGTTGTTACCACTGAGTTGACTGTGACTCACAGTGACCCTGCAGGGCACAGTCAAACTGCCTCGCGGGTGTCCCTGGGCTGTAATCTTTATAGGAACAATCCACTGAATCGCTTTTCCTGTGGAGTGGCTGGTGGGCTTCGATTGCTGATCTTTCAGTTAGCAGCTCAGTGCTTCACCACTGTGCCACCAGAACACCCCAAGTAAAAGCGTTGTTTATTGTTGTTGTTAAGTGCCGTCGAGTCAGTTCCTACTCATAGCAATCCTGCATAGGATTTCCGAGGAGCAGGGGTGGGTTCTTACTGCCGAACTTGTGGTTCAAACAGACCCTGCTGCCCATTGGTGGCTGGTGGCTGTATGCCGTGGCGTCAGTTCCGACTCACAGCGACCCTGTACAGGGGTTCCGGGGCTGTAAATCTTTTCGGGAGCAGAACGCCTCATCTTTCTCCCACGGAGCAGTTGGTAGTTTCGAACTGCTGACCTTGGGGTTTGCAGCCTGATTCGTAACCAGTACACTACCAGATCATCTTTAGGAACATTTAATATTCTACGGTTGTTGTTGTTGTTAAGTGCCGTGGAGTCGGTTCTGACCCATAGCGACCCTGTACAGGGTTTCCAAGGCTGTTAATCTTTATGGGAGCAGAATGCCTCATCTTTCTCCTGCGGAGCAGCTGGTAGTTTTGAACTGCTGACCTTGTGGTTCGCAGCCTGATTCATAACCACTACGCATGCTACCAGAACTTCTTACTATTCTACTACATACTGCCAAATGGCTATACCAATTTGCTTTCCAAACAATAAAGTCTCACCCTTCATTTTGACTTTCTTTTCTCAGGAAATCTTTTCAGATCCTTAGGCTCCATGATGTGGTAGGGTAAGTGCTGGACCGCTAACCACAGGGTCAGTGGTACAAACCCACCAATCACTTCTTAGACACGCTATAGACACATACACGCACACAAAAACAGACACGGAGGAAAATTCTGGCCCCCTGAACTTCAGAAGCAAGGTTAGAGAGGTGGATGGAGTGCTTGCTGGCAAGACAGGCTAAGCAGGGATGGCAAGAGGAGACTGGTGGCCAGCTGACCAGACAAGGTTCATGCATCATGTGAGTAGCTTTGGCAGCAGGAGGAAGCATGGCAGAGCAGATTTGAGCAGGTGACAGAGAAGGTGCAATTTCTTCTGTATCCCCATGCTCCCCTGGTGACCAGAAGTATGACCAGCTCCTACCCTCACCAGCCCCAGACAGACCCTGCTTTCCTGGAGTCCTGAGTTATGTGGTTGGGAGCCACACCAATGTGACGTGGGGGCCGAACGCTCTGCTCTGGTGTTCCACTTTGGTGTCTGGATTCAGATGGCTTGGTTCCGGGCCTACAAAACCTGCAGAGCCACCAGGCCACACTTAACCAGTCACCTTGCCCCCAGTTTCTCCATGGTCCTAACAGACACTGAAACCAGCACCATCAAGGGACCCCACAAATGACTTCCAGATTGTGGGGGCCAAGAACTCTGCTGTCACATCCATTCCACAA
Source organism: Chrysochloris asiatica (assembly GCF_000296735.1). NCBI lineage: Eukaryota > Metazoa > Chordata > Mammalia > Afrosoricida > Chrysochloridae > Chrysochloris > Chrysochloris asiatica. The sequence continues at coordinate 3,904,034 of NW_006408614.1, read as the reverse complement.
CCACCTTGTGAGTTCCTACCAGAGATTTCTCTCCTCTGGGTCTAACAACAGCACTATTTGTTTTAATAAGTATGACAACCCCACAATGCCCCAAGGACAATAGATGATTTTAGCTCACACTATGAAACAAGAAAGAATGGTTCAAACAAATGACCAAGATGCAGAGCCAAAAAATAATTCTGAGGAAGAAAAGGCAATGGAACTCACTGAAAAAGAATTCAAAAGAATGTTAATTAGGTACCTTCAAAGCATCTATAGAAAGATTGAGGGAAGCAAGGAGAACACAATAAAAACTTTAGAAGAATTCAGAAAAATACTACAAAAATAAACAGGCAAAATAAATGTAAATTTTGAAACAATTAGAAATCCAGAAGATTCATACCAAGATCTGAGAAATGGACAACACATTAAAGGGGAAAAGGAGTAGACGTGATGCAATAGATTCCTGAATTAGTCAGCCTGACTAATTATATATTATATAAATCTATTGTTAGTGTGCTACAAGAACAATAAGGAAAAAAGAACAAAAGTATCCACAGAAAGCCTGAGTTATGTGGGGCACCATGAAGAGGAACAGCAGCAAATGGGTGACTGGGCATTCTAGAACAGAAAGAGATAAAAGCATGAAGAAAACTTCCCTAAAATCATAAAATACGAGAAGATAAGCAAACAAGAAACTGAATTAACCCCAAACAGGATTGATCCTAAAAGAAAAACACCAAGACCTATCATAACCAAACTTTCCAATATCAAAGACAAGGAAAGAATCCTGAGATCAACTTAGGAAAAAAGAAAAGTAACCTACAAAGGGGAACCAATGAGACAAAGCTCCGATTTCTCAGCAGAAAACATGGAGGCAAGAAGGCAATGAGATGGTGTACACAAATCTCTGAAAGGAAAAAATGCCAACCAAGAATCATACACCAAGCAAAGCTGTCCCTCCAACACAATGGTGAGATTAGGACATTTCCCGATTAACAGAAATTAAAGGAATTTGTAATGACCAGACCAACTTTACAAAACATGCTAAACGGTTTTCTTTGGACTGAGAACCAACAACAGCAGAAAGCAATCCAACATTACTAAACATGACAACACCACCTAGAACTCAATCCAGATATAGAAGTATTTAAAGGAAAACAAATCTATGAGACTGAAAATAGGGAACCAGAGATATCAATGTTTAATGAAGTCAACTACAAAGCAAAAAGAGGGAATAGTGTAGATGCAGAACTTCCAAATGACAAGGAAGTCAAGTAGATTTCAAGATAAAACAGACTGTTTTAAGCTACGAAAATTTTAATAAAGTACAGGGTAACCTCAATGAAAAATAACAACACCTGCACAGCAAAATAAACAGGAAAATCTGGGAGATTTAGTAAACAGGAGCTCTGGTAGCGTAGTGGTTACAAATTGGGCTATGAACCACAAGGTCAGCAGTTCGAAACTACCAGCTGCTCCGCGGGAGAAAGATGAGGCTTTTTGCTCCCGTAAAGATTTACAGCCTCGGAAACCCTGTTCAGGGTCGCTATGGGTCGGAACCGACTCAATGGCACTTAACAACAACAACAACACAACAGAAACGAAAATGACAAGAAAACCCACAAGCAAAATGAAAGAAGTATAGAAAATCATATGGAACAAAGAATTCAGTAGCACCCCCCCACCACACACACACACACACACAAAAACACATTGAAAAATGACAACAGTAATTCATACCTATAGATAATCACACTGAATATAAATGGATTCAATATTACAGTCAAGAGACAGAAAGACTAGAACGAATAAGAAAACAGGTTCCTTCAATTTGCTGTATACAAGAGACCTAAAAAAAAAAAAGAGACAGCTTAAATGCCATCAACAGAAGAATGGTTAAACACACTTTGATACATACATGCAACAGAATACTACAAAATGTTGAATAATGATGAATCTGTGAAACACCTCACAACATGGTTGAACCTGGAGGACACTATACTGAGTAAAATGAATCAGTTACAAAAGGACAAACATTGTAAGAGACCAATGTTGTAAAAAGTTAAAAAAGGGTTTTCTTGATAAAAACAACAGTCAGTGATGGTAGTGGAGGGTGGGAGGGACAAGCATCCATGGGCTAGAGAACAGACACATGTTAGTATGGGTGACAGGGCAGGCAACATGAGGGAGGTTACCAGAGAAAAGATGAAGGTGAGCGTAGCAGGAGACACAGGAAGGAAATGAACAGAGGTTAACTGTTGGTACATGGAGGAGATTGTAACCATGTAATGAAGCAAAGTACATGATATATTGAATGTAAAACCAATGATCTGTTCTGTAAACCTTCACTCAATTAAAAAAAAATAATAATAATAATAAAAAAAGCTACTATAGCAAGAGGGAGAAGAGCAGCAGTCCTCTCAAACTGGGTGGGAGACTGACCACCAAGAGCTGCATGGAGTGAACAAGCGAGGTGGAAAGACTCTGACACGGGATGACCCTAGCAGAAAACCTTCCACAGCCCCAGTGGGTTGTGTGAAAAGTCTCTTAGTTCTAAATATCTCCATGTGGCATCCAAAAGGGATGCCAGCACTGAAACCAAATTCTGAAGAGAAATATCAGAAAAGAACTAACATCCCACAATGAAGAAACATCTTCAAAGATGTTGTTATAAAAATACCACAAAAGAACTTTCCAACAAATTCCAGACCTAAAAGTAAAGCTTTAAAATGAGGCTTCAGCACAGAAGCTTTGAATCCTTTGCCGTGCCTGAAGAGGCCCACGTAAAGGAGGGCACTTCTGACCAGATAACACTGTTATTATTCGACTAGGCCTATGGAAGAGGAAAATGAGAAAGAAGATGATGACTGCACCTTTTGGAATTAGAGTGATCTGGAGCACTGTCTGTGAAAAGCCAGAGAGAAATGATTTTCGGCTTTGCACGTCCTATGGTTTCTGTTGTCAAAACTCAAGTCTGCCCTTGGGGTGCAAATAGCCACCATGATATAGACAAGTAAGTATGGCTCCATTCCAAAACAACTTGTTTTATCAACACTGATATCTGAATTTCCTATCATTTTCATGAAATATTCTTCTGGCATCTATTTTTTTTCTAAATCATTTAAAATTATAATTAGCCCACAGGTTATGGGCTGGATGTATCTTGTGGACCAGAGTTTGCCTACTCCTCCTACAGAAGCCCTGAGTTCTCAATTAAATCTGACCATTGGTGGAAAGATGGGAACATATGAGTCAAGCCTCTAGGGAAGTACACCGAGAAGGTAGGAAAGTAGATGTGTGTGTTCTTTGGTGTTTGTTTACCTTAAATCTCTTCTCTTGCTGAATTCCTCATGTGGAATTGTCCATGGCAGATTCTGAGGGAGACAGTTTAGAACTTCTGAAGAGAAATCAGAGAAATCCACGCCATACTCTGTTAGTATTCCTTCTGTTTCAGGCTCAATTTCACCCGCCTGTCCAAGACTCTTTGCCAGCTGCCTGTGGACAAGATAGAGAATAGCTGGGTTAGTGAATGTAGGCACCTGTTTCCTCTATCCAAGTGAGGAGCTGAGGAAGGTTCACACTCTACTCCCTTTCCATTAGCAGAAGTACGATCACCAGTGAGAGGCCCAATCAAAAGACACAATGATGCCCTTGTTGTGTTAAGTTCAAGGCTTTTTTCAGAAATTTTCACCTGGAACCAGCCGCCACTTATCTGTCAGTTCGGTGTACTGTGGCGGCTTGGATGTTGTTAGTTATGTGACTCTGTTCGTTATACCACCGATATTTTAAATAGCAGCAGGGTCACCCATGGTGGACAGGTTTCAGCTGAGCTTCCAGACTAAAGCTGAGTAGGAAGGAGAGGTGAACTACTGCTGAATGTTTAGCCACTGAAGACCTTATGAACAGCAGTGGAACACTGTCAGATATAATTCCAGAAGATGAGTCTCTTAGGTTGAAAGGCACTTAAAGTACGACTGAAGAAGAATTGCCTCATCAAAGTAGAGTAGACCATGATGACACGAATGGAGTAAAGCTTTGGGGACCTTCACTGACTGATGGGGCACAACTCAAAATAAGGAGGAAAAGCTGCAAACATCCATTCATAATCATAATCAGAACATGGACTATATGAAATAGGAATGTAGGAAAATTTGAAGTTGTCAAAAATGAAATGGAATGCATACAGACCGATAGATAAGGTATTGTTGTGGTTGTTAAGTGCCACCAAGTTGGTTCCAACCCATAGTGACCCTGGATAGGGTTTCCCACGAGTGGCTGGTGAGCTTCAACCACCAACCTTATGGTTCAAACCGAATTTTCAGTCCAGCACATTAACCCACATCGCCATACCAGGACTCCAAACTAGGTATTAGTGAACTGAAAAGGACTGGTGTTGGCCATTTTGAATCTGACAAGCATAAGGTTTACTACGTCGGGAACAACAAATTCAAGAGGAACGGTGTCACAACGTCAAAAAGAATACTTTAAGATCTATTTTGAAATACAATGTTGTCTGTGATAAGATAATATCCATACGCCTACAAGAAAGACCAGCTAATACCACTATTATTCAAATTTACACATCAACCATTAAAGCCAGTGATGAGGAAATTGAAAACTTCTATCAGTTTCTTCAGTCTGAAAGTGATCAAATATGTACAGCAAGATGTATTGATAATTACTGGCAATGAGAATGTAAAGGTTGGAAACAGAAGAAAGATCAGTAGTTGGAAAATATAGCCTTGTTACTAATGCAGAAATGATGCTGGTGATCGATCACATGATAGAATTTGGCAAGACCAATAACTTATTCACTGCAAATACGTTTTTAAAATAACATAAGAAATATATTCATGGACCTCAGAGATGAAATCAACAGGAATCAAACATATGTGGGAAAAGACAGTAGAAAAGCTCAGTATCATCAGCCAAAACAAGGCCAAGAGCAGACTGTGGAAAAGACCATTAATAGCTCATATGCAAGTTCAGGCTAAAACTGGAGAAAATTAAAACAAGTCCATGAGAGTCACAAATATGACCCTGAACATCTCACATCAAGTTAGAGACCATCTCAAGAACAGATTTGATGTAACAGACACTAATGACCGGACCAGAAGAGCTGTAGGATGACATCAAAAACATGACACAGGAAGAAAGCAAAAGGTCAATAAAAAGATGGGAAAGAAAGAAAAGACCAAAATGGATGTCAGAAGAGACTCTCCAGCACAGACATGCTAAAGTAAATGGAAGAAATGAAGACGTAAAAGAGTTGAACAAAAAATTTCAAAGGGCAGTTCAAGAAGACAAAGTCAAATATTATGAGTGTGCAAAGGCTTTGAGTTAGAAAACCAAGAAAGAACATGCTCAGCATTTCTCAGGCTAAAAGAACTGGAGGGTCAGAAAAAAAGAGGAAGACCCCAAGGAGACGACTGGCACAGTGGCAGCAGCAGTGGGCTCAAACCTAACAGCTACTGTGAGGATGATGCAGGACTGGGCAGGGTTTTGTTCTGTATTGCAGAGTTGCTATGAGTTGGAGCTGACTGGATGGCACCTAGAAATAACAAGATGAATGGGACCAAACACCTTTCTTAGGACTCCTGTGGAGTCCTTAGGTCTTCACAGACTAGTCAACATTAAGGTGTGAGAGGCTTTCTGCTTTCATCCGTTTTCCTCTTGCAAACACCTTCGGAGACAAGTCTGAGCAGTTGTACGCTGTCAAATCATTACTTTAGGCCATGCATGCTCACTAGATTCGACCTGGTATTTCTATTTCTTTTCTAATTCTATAAGTTTGATCTTAAAAGTCTAAAATATTTCAGCCGAACAAAAAGCAATACATATTCACTGCAGAAAAATGAGAAAATACAGAAGTGCCGTACAGGGAAGAAAATTAAAATGATGTACAACTCAGCCACCATTGTCCACAGATTTACTAAACAACTTTTACATAATCATGCTATCTCACAAATTTTATGTAATCAAGGATTTTCTTATAAAAGAAGGAAAGCACACAGAATTCACTCATTAGAATGGTATAAGGGTCTACTGAAGATTAAATTTTGGGACTAGTTAGAAGGTGCACAGTAAGTATTAGCACAAATCCAATCCCCGAAATGTGAAGATTAATCCAGTCTTCACATTCCCATTTCTCCTTGTCACCAGTCTCCTCTTGGCACACACTCTCTCAGACCCTAACCACCTGCAGTGAAGTCAGAGCTCACAAGTTAAAAAGACAGCATCCTTCCTACTGCCGAATAAGCAGGCATCGGCCACACATCTGGAAATTCCATATGGCACCCAGGCTGCTGAACTCCTAGCCACAGACTGGGGGCTAGTTCCCATGACCCCTTCAGGATGCCAGTCACTAGTCCAGGGGTCCACATGACATCCTTCCTTTAAGACCTGCTGGCTTCTCCGTCCTCTTTGTGTTCAAGAATTGACAAGAATGACTCATGGAATTCATGGAGAGTATACCATGTTTACAACTACAGAGTTATTATAACTAAAAAGGCTAGAAATGTAGAGATGCACAGGGCGAAGATGGAAAGGGTTCCCAACGAGAAGCGCCTCTGTGCAAAGGGATGCACTACCCTCCCAAGAGTTCTCACCAACCCAGAAGCTTTCTGAGCCTGCATGTTTAGGGCTTCTAAATCAGTCAACTCTGCAAGATAGGTGAAATCCGCTTCTGGAGTCTAGTAGATACTGGCCTCCCAGGTGAGTCTTTTCTGGTCTCGCCAGCTCCCACTCAGCAGCACAAATTCTCAGGTGTGGCCCAGAAGCCCCAAACCTAGGCATCCCAATTACTTCAAAGGTTATTTCTTAGACTCAGAGGGCAAAGGTCACCTTACTGAGGGTAAAACAAGGTCCTTTTCTTCATAGAAAGTAACAACGTTGAGAGGCTGGAATATTAGCCTCCAGTTAACAATGCAGCTCTGAGCTCTGTAAAGTCAGTGCCAATGGTCTGGGATCCAAGGCTGGAAACGGGAGCTGTGCCTTTCAATATCATACTTGAGACCCACGCACACACTGTCCAGCCCTGTCTTGCCTCATAATGCTCACTTCTGTGGTTGAGAGGGTTAGAACCTCTGGGCACACAATAAAGACTCCTCTGAATGGAAAGCCGAGACTATAACAATATCAACTGTACAAAAAAGCACAGGATTACGACCTACTTCCTTCCTGGGGGGGGGGGGGGGAAATATATATATATATGCAACTCAACTTAGAAAACTAAGACTGAGAAGTAAGAATTCACGAATGTCAAGTGGCAGACCATAAAAACGAGATGATACCCTGCTACAACTCCTGACTGCTCTGATGAAGAGACCACTTCGGGAGGCCCCTTAATTGGTGGTGGTGGTGTTTGCCGTCAAGCTGGTTCTGACTCATAGCAACCATGTATAGGGTTTCCATGGCTGTTAATCTCTACAGGAGCAGAAAGACTCATCTGTCTCCCTTAGAGAAGTTGGTGGATCTGAACCACCAACCATGCAGTTAACAGTCCAATGCATAACCTACTACACCACCAAGACTGTTGCTGTTTGTTAGGTGCCATCAAGTCAGTTCTGACTCATAAAGATGCTGTCTATAACAGAATGAAACACTGCCTTGTCCTACGCTCTGTTTGTTGTCAATCCATCTCAACCTTCCTCTTCATGCCGATCGTCTCCTTTTACAAGCACAATGTCCTTCTGCAAGAACTAGGAGCTCCTGATAACAGGTCCAAAGTATGTGAAACAAAGTCTCACTATCCTTGCTGCAAAGGAACATTATGGTTGGACTTCTTCCAAGATAGATTTGCTCATTATTCTGGCACTCTATGGTATATTCAACATTCTTCACCAATGCCCTAATTCAAAGGCATCATTCTTTCTTCATTACCTATTGCCCAGCTTTCAAATACATAAAAGGTGATTGAAAATATCATGACTTGGGTCATGACACCTTACTGTCAAAGTGAAAACTTTTGTTTTTGAATAATTAAAGAAGTCTTTTGAAGATTTGCCTGATGCAATACATCATTTGATTTCTACACTGCTGCTTCCACGGGCATTGATTGCAGATTGAAGTAAAATGAAATCCGTGACAATTTTAATCTTTTCCTGATGTTTATATTGTTGTTGTTAAGTGCCGTCGAGTCGGTTCCGACCCATAGCGACCCTGTACAGGGTTTCCGAGGCTGTAAATCTTTATGGGAGCAGGACGCCTCATCTTTCTCCCGCGGAGCCGCTGGCAGTTTCGAACTGTTGGCCTTAAGGTTCGCAGCCCGATTCGTAACCACTACGCTACCAGAGCCCTGATATTGCTCATAGGTCCAGTTGTGAGGATTTTTGTTTTCTTTATGTTGAGGCACAATCCATACTCTCTGCGCAATCCATACTCTCTTCAGCAGTAAGTGCTTCAAGTCCCTTTCACTTTCAGCAAGCAAGGTATTCCAGGTTGTTAATGAGTGCAGCTTCATACAGTCCAGCTCCTTGGACTATCTGCTCAGCATACAGATTGACTAAATATAGTATAAACCTGACTCATGCCTTTCCTTATTTTAAACGCACACAATATCTCTTTGTTTTGTTCAAACAACTGTCTCATGGTCTACTATAAGGTTCCACATGAGCACAATTAAGTGTTCTGGATTTCCCATCCTTCACAATGTTATCTAGACTTTGTCACAATCCACGCAGCTGAATGCCTCTGCATAATCAGCAAATCACAAGTAAATATGTTCTGGTATTCTCTGCTTTCAGCCAGGATACATCTGACATCAGCAATGATAACCTTTACTCAACATCCTCTTCTGAATCCAGCTTGAATTTTTGGCAGTTCCCTACCGAAACTCTGCTGGAACCGTTTCGGAATTATCTTTATCTTAATTTTAGTTGTCTGTGATGTCAATGATATTGTTCTATAATTTTCTCATTCTGTTGGGTCACCTTTCTTTAGAGTGGGCACAAATATGGATTTCTTGTAGCCAGCTGGCTACTACTACAGGTAGCTATCTTCTAAATGTCTTGGCACAGATAAGTAAGTACTTTCAGCTTTGAATCCATTTGTTAAAATATCTCTGTTAGAATTCCATCAATTCCTGGAGCCTTGTTTTCCACTACTGCCTTCAGTGCAACTTGGACTTCTTTCTTCAGTATCTACATATACCACAGAAAGAGATGAACACTGACGAATTATTTTGGGTGCGCTGGCTCTGTGTATTCCTTTCTCTTCTTTTGACTGCTCTCTGCATCATTAAATACTTTGCTCATAGAATGCTTCATTCAATATTGCACCTCAAAGCTTGAAATTTTTTTCTTCAAAATTTTATCTGTTCAGATTAAAATGCTGAGAGGTTCTTCCCTTTTGGTTTTCTAACTCCAGGTTTTTGTACAGTTCATTATAATACTTTACTTTGTCTTCTTAAGTGTCCTTTAGAAAAGGGCACACTTCCGGTAAGATGGCGTATTAGGCAGGCACACTAAATGGAACCTCTACAACAAAGATGTTGTTGTTAAGTGCCGTTGAGTCGGTTCCGACCCATAGCGACCCTGTACAGGGTTTCCGAGGGTATAAATCTTTACGGGAGTAGAAAGCCTCATCTTTCTCCCGCGAAGCGGCTGGTAGTTTCGAACCACTGACCTTAAGGTTAGCAGCCCGATTTGTAACCACTACGCTACCAGAGTATAGATACGAGAGACCAAATAAAAAAGACACAGATGAAAATTCTGGCACCCTGAATTTCAGAAGAAAGGTTACAGAGATGGATGGAGTACTTGTGGGGAGGTGAGGCTGAGCAGGGACAGTGAGAGAGGGAGACTTGACTGGTGACCAGCTGGCCAGCTGCATCTTGTGAGCAGCTTTGGCAGCAGAACGAGGCCTGGCAGAGCAGATCTGAGCTAACAACAGAGAAGGTGCAATTTCTTCTTTATCCCCACGCTCTCCTGATGACCAGAAGTGTGGGCAGCTCCCACCCGTACCCACCCCCAGTGCAGACCCTACCCTCTGGAGCCCCATGATTGGGAGGCACACCAGTATGAGTAGGGGGCTGGCTGTGCTGCTTTGGTGCTTGGCTTCAGGTGGGCTTGGCTCCTGACCTACAAAATCTGCATAGCCACCAGACCAGCATTTAACCACTGATCCTGACCCCATAGTCCTGTGGTCCTAACATACACTGAAACCGGTGCCACCAAGGGCTCCCATGAACTACTTCTGGATTGAATGCTGTGACCATAGATAACACCGAGGTCAACAGGAACTCCATCTAGGGCCAGGAACTCTGCTGTCACATCCCTCCCACACCCACCTCGTCAGCTCCTTGAACTGCAGGAGCCCACAAGAAACTTCTTCCCACTGAGTCCAACAACTGCACTGTTTGATTTTATAAATATGGCAACCCCAGAGACAACAGACAATTTTAGCTTACACGAAGAAACAAGAGGAAATGACTCAAAAACAAAAACAAAAAAAACCCACACCAAGATGCAGAGACAAGGAAACATTTCAGAGGAAAAAGGTAATGGGACTAAGTAAGCAAGAATTCAAAGGAATGATAGTTTGGCACCTTCAATGGATTGGCAGAAAAAGCAAGGAGAACACTATAAAAAATTTACAGGAATTCAGGAAAATGCTACAAGAACAAACTGACAAAATAAATGCAAATTCTGAATACAAATACAAAACCTGCAATTAGAAATCCAGAAAATGAATACTAAGATATCAAAAATGGACAAAACATTGAAAAGGCAAAGGAGAAGATTCAAAGCAATAGAAGCCCGAATTAGTGAACTTGAAGACAACTCTCAATACTAGTATGCTAGAAGAATCATTTTTTTATTGTTTTATTGTGAATTATATGATAGTTTACACGAGAGAACTTTAGTTGTACATTCATTCTATTGTATATTGTTTCATTGCCATGGTTCCAATCCCCTCCATGCATCATCAACCAACCAAAGTGTATACCCTACAAAACCGGCCCCTACACTGCCCCCCTCCCCACACCTCCCAGTATTCAGCACACAGTCCCTCTCCCTCTCTGGATCCAAAGTCCCCAGCCACTTCATCACTCCACATCATCGTATCTGCCTCTATCTCGGGCCTCACTGCTTCTCTGGGGAGGGTCCCGCTCTCGGCTCTTCTCCGTTGATGGTCCTAGAGACCTCCGTTTCTAGACTGGAGAGTTAATCACTCCCTTCCTTGCTACAAAATGTCTACCTTTACATTTCCAACCCTCACAATCAGTCCTGATAACAATCATTCACTATTATATCACAAGTGACCCTTCTGCATTTCATTTCATCGGCTCCGCTAGACAGATTGGATAGTACTCACTGGAGATTCTGCCTTCCTCCATGCATCCAGCTCTAGGTTCCCTCTTGAAAGCTTGTAAGCCAGTCACTTCTTGCCTTTGTAGTCCTCCCCACATCCCCCACCCCCCCCAATTTGTGTATCCAATGTCCAAGTTGCCCATCTCTGTCTACTCTGTGTGTGGAGGGGGTGGGAATGTTTCTTGCTGTAAGGATTTGTTCCCTCGTTTGGGTTACTGCATCCATAGGTGTAAGTCAAGTTCATCAAATTGTATCAGATCACTCTTTTTCCCCCCCCCTCTTCTTTCTTCTCCTGGATGAGTTCTAATCATCCATTCATCGGGGCCATGTCACATGGGTACCATCTGCAAGTGTGGGTGTTCTTGTGCGTATGTCCTCTCTTCCTATCAGCTGGTAGCTTCACTCTCCACTCTAGTCCTCTGTGGCCACGCCGCTGACTCTGGGCCCAAGAGTCCCCAGGTCTCCCCACACTGCTGGACAACCAGGTCCCCATCTGGGTCCACAGAAACCCACCAAACATTGTAGGGTTTAGCTTCATTGCTGCTTTTACCCCACTTCCCCCTATCGGCGATGCGTGTGGTTACCAATCAGAGCGTGTATTTCCGTTGAGTCTTAGTCTTGGAAGGGGGTTTGCATTAAGGGGACCCTACCACTTGCCTTGATGTTTCCTGGTCAAGCAATTTGTTTGTTCTTGTAGTAACAGTCCATCTGCCTCTATTGTTTTGCATTTTTCCTGTAGGTCTTTCTTTCAAGAAGTATCTTCTGTTCTTCTAGCCGCTCCAGGCTGGTTTGTTCGTCCTTTCAAGTGGGAATGTCCCATCTCTGGAGATCTGGATGTGGTTCAGGCTTCTACCTATAGTCTTATGTATTGCAAAGGCTCTGCAGGAAGCCTCCTTCCCTGG
>NW_006408614.1:3876290-3890549 GCF_000296735.1 Chrysochloris asiatica | reverse complement strand
TATTTTTGTTTGTGTGGTTTTCAAAATGTTTTGTAGTCCATGTATTGCCATCATTAGTTCCCTCTCATTTGTCCCGAGTTTTTCATTGATGGCCTTCATAATTCTGGGATTCACATTTAGGTCCTTAATCCATGTTGAGTTGGTTTTTGTATAAGGTGTGAGGTGAGAAGAACAATTTTTTAAAATGTGAAAATCTAAGAGTTATGTGGGACACCATGAAGAGGAACAACTTAAAAGGGGATCGGAATTCCAAAATAGGAAAGGACAACAAAAAACACAGAGAAGATTTTGTTGAAGAGTTGTTGGAAGAAAACTTCCCTAACATCATGAAAGACAAGAAGACAAATAAGTAAGAAGCTGAACAAACATCACACAGGATAGATCCCCAGAGAAAATCACCAAGACATATATCATTATCAAACTTTCCAAAACCAAACACAAGGAAAAAATCCTGAGAACAGCTCAGGAAAAAAGAAACGTTACCTACAAAGGAGAACCAATGAGACCAAGCTCTAATTTCTCAGCAGAAAACATGCAAGCAAGAAAGCATAGGCTGACATACACAGAACTCGGAAAGAAAAAAAATTGTCAACCAAAAATCATATACCCAGCAAAGCTGTCCCTCAAATATGATGTCAAAATGAGGGCATTTCCTGATAAACAGAAATTAAAGGAATTTATAATGACCAGACCAACTTTATAAAACATGCTACAGGGTGTTCTTTGAACTGAGAACAGACAACAACCTGAGATTAGCATACATGGCAATACACCCAGAACTCCATCCAGAGACAGAAGTATTTAAAGTAAAACAAACCTACAAGACTGAAAATAATGAACCAGAGATATTAATGTATAATGAAGTCAATTGCCAAGCAAAAGAAGAAATAGTGTTGATACAGGACTTCCAAAAGAAAAGGAAGTCAAGTAGATTTCAAGATAAAAACAGACTGAGCTGGGAAATTTTTAATAAACTGCAGGGTATCCTCAAAAAATAATAATACACCAGTACATCAAGAAGTTTTAAAGGGATGACCAGAAAGATTTAATAAACATTAACACAACAGAAACAAAATAAACTCAGCACAGAAAATTATGTTGAACAAAGTAATCCAGCAGCACCACAAAGAGACACAGACAATGACAACAATCAATTCATGCCTATTGATAATTATACTGAATGTAAAAAGATTAAGGATACCAGTCAAGACACACAGAGAGCAGAACGTATAAGAAAACAGGATCCTTCAATATGCTGTCTACAAGAAACATGTAAAAAAGATAGACAGTCTAAATGCTCATCAAGAGAAGAAAGGTTAAACAAACCTTGGTACGTATACACAATAGAACACTACAAAATGTTGAAAAATAATGATGAATCTGTGAAATAATTCACAACATGGTTGAACCTGGAGGACACTATGCTGAGTAAAATTAAACAATCACAAAAGGACAAATATTGTATGAGATCAAAATTACAAAAAATTAAAGGAAAAAAAGGCTTTCTGGATAAAAGAAACAATCCATGATGGTATGTTCAATAACCTCATATGCATGCAAAAGCTGGACAGTGAATAAGGAAGACTGTAGAAGAATTGATGCCTTTGAGTTATGGTGTTGGAGGAGAATATTGAAAGTGCCATGGGCTGCCAAAAGAACCAACAGATCTGTGTTGGAAGAAGTGCAGCCAGAGTGCTCCTTGGAGGCCAAGATAGCCAAACTTCATCTCTCATACTTTGGACATATTGTCAGGAGGGACCAGTCACTGGAGGAGGGTATCATGTTTGGTAAGGTGGAGGGTCAGAGAAAAAGAGGAAGACCCCCAATGAGATGGATTGGCTAAGTGGCAGCATTGATGGAATCAAGCGTGGCAACAGTATTGAGGTTGGCCAAGGATTGGGCCGTGTTTCATTCTGCTGTGCATAAGGCCACTATGGGTTGGTACCAACTCAATGGCACCTAACGACAACAACAACATGATGGTTAAAGGGGGATTATCCGTGGGCTATAAGGTAGACACATGATAAGATGGGTGGTGACAGAGCAGACAATACACAACAAGAGGGAGGCTAGCAGAGAGGAAAGATGAAGGTAGCACGAGACACAGGGAGGAACGCAATAGATAAAGTGAATAGACGTAAATACTGTTAACTGTTGGTACATGGAAGGGATTGCAACCATGTAATGAAGCAAAGTATATGATTTGTTGAACGGAAAAGTGATGATCTGCTCTGTAAACCTTCACTCAATTTACAATAAAAAGTTGGGGGAAAAAAAGGTTAAAAAAAGACCAGACTAACTGGTGAGAGAGAGAGAGATTAGAAACTTTCTAATTTGAAACCGAAGACAGCCCCGGAGGGCACCTTGCAGTCAAATAATAGATGGGACTATCAAACAAGCAACAAGAAGAATGTGCTCTACAGAACAATCAACTATATACAAGACCAAGAGGGCAGTATTTGCCCCAAACCAAAGATGAGAAGACAGGAAAAGGCAGAAGAACCAGAAGAGAAAAGGTGAAGGTGTCCCAGGGAGTAAATGGGAAGAAGGCAGACACTGCAGCGTGATGTATCTGAACCAAAAAAAAAAAAAAAAACAATTTGTCATGGAAACACTCACCTAAGGCACAGTGAGATAGTTAAAAAAACAACAACAGGCAAGTAGTATGACAAGGAGATTAATCATAGATCATGTAGACTCACATGAAATCATCAATAAGGTACCCCTCAATCGACTGAACCCATCACTCATCTGTCAGTTTGTCATACTGTGGTGGCTTGCGTGTTGCTGTGATTCTGAAAGTCATACCGGTATTTTAAAATACCAGCAGGGCCACCCACAGTAGACACATTTTAGCTGAGCTTCCAAATGAAGACAGATAGACTAGGAAGAAGGAGAGATGGGCTACTTCGTAATATTTAGTCACTGAAAACCTGATGAATAGCAGTGGAACACTGTCAGACAGCACTAGAATATTGAATAGTGAAATATGATGAAGACAACCAGAATATTGTCAGATATAGTGCCAGAAGATGAGCCCCTCAAGTTGGAAGGCACTCAAATGCGTCCTCAAAGTAGAGTTGACCGTGGTGACACAAATGGAATAAAGCTCCCAGGCCCTTCATTTGCTGATGGGACACAACTCAAAATGAAGAGAAATATCTGTAGACATCCATTAATAATCAGAACGTGGACTGTATGAAGTATGATTCTAGAAAAATGGGGGAAAAGGAAATGGAACGTACAATCATAGATATCCTAGGCATTAGTGAGCTGTAATGGACTGGTGTTGGCCATTTTGAATCTGACAATCATATGGTTCACTATGCCGGGAATGACAAATTGAAGAGGAATGGCGTCGCATTCATCATAAAAAAGAACATTATCAAGATCTCCCACGAAGGACAATGCTGTCTGTGATAGGAAAATATCCACAGGCCTACATGGAAGACCAGTTAATACCACTACTATTCGAATTTATGCACCAAGCACTAAAGCCAGTGAGGATAAATTTGAAGAAATCTACCAACTTCTTCAGAGTCCTGGTGTGGCACTGTGGGTTAATGCAAGGACAACGGTTCAAGCTTAGCAGCCGCTCCTCTAAAACTCTATACAGAGTTGTTATGAGGAGTTGGAACCAATTCAGGACACTTAACAACAACAAACTTCTTCAGTCTGAACTAGATCAAACATGCAATCAAGATGCATGGATAATTACTGGTGACTGACATGCAATGGTTGGAAACAAAGAGGAAGGATCAGTAGTTGGGAAATATGCCCTTGGCGATAGAAACAATGCTGGACATCTCAAGATAGAATTTTGCAAAACCAATGAATTTTCCATTGCAAATACCTTTTTTAAACAACGTAAAAGATGACTATAAACATTGTACCCCACTAGATAGAATATACAGAAATCAAATTGACTATATCTGTGGAAAGAGCTCCATGTCATCAGCCAAAACAAGGCCAGTGGCACACTGTGGAACAGATCATCAATTGTTCATACGCAAATTCATGCTAAGGCTGAAGAAAATTAAAACAAGACCACAAGAGCCAAAATATGACCTTGAATACATCCCAGTGAATTCAGAGATCTTCTGAAGAACACATTTGATGCATTAGTCACTAAAGACTGAAGACCAGAAGAGTTGTGGGATGACATCAAGAACATCATACAAGAAGAAAGCAAAAGGTCGTTGACAAGACAAGAGAAGAAAAAGACCAAAATGGATGTCAGAAGAGACTCTGAAACTTGCTCCCAGTGTAGAGATGCTAAAGCAAATGGAAGAAGTGAGGAGATACAAAAACTGAACAGGTCAGCTCGAGAAGACAAAGTCAAATATAACAAAATGTGCAAACACCTGAAGTTAGAAAACCAAAAGGGAAGAACTCGCTCAGCATTTCTCAAGCTGAGGGAACTGAAGAAAAAATTCAAACCTTGGCTTGCGGTATTGAAGGATTCTATGGGCAAAATACTGAATGATGCAGAAAGCATCAAAAGAAGATGGAAAGAATATACAGAGAGTCACTGTACCAAAAAGAAATGATCACTGTTCAAGCATTTCAAGACGTAGCACATGATCAAGAGCCAATAATCC
The DNA here is from genome assembly GCF_000296735.1 of Chrysochloris asiatica. Taxonomy (NCBI): domain Eukaryota; kingdom Metazoa; phylum Chordata; class Mammalia; order Afrosoricida; family Chrysochloridae; genus Chrysochloris; species Chrysochloris asiatica. The sequence continues at coordinate 3,885,948 of NW_006408614.1, read as the reverse complement.
TGAAGGGAGAAATCAAAGGTACATTGAAAGAACAGACAAAGAACAAGGCATCAGGTATCGATTGAATACAAATTGAAATCTTTCAACAAAGTGAAGCGGCACTGAAGACACTCACTCATCTATGCCAAGAAATATGGAAGACAACTACCTGCCCAACTGACTGGAAGAGACCCGTATTTGTGCCCATTCCAAAGAGAGGTTCCCCAATGGCATGTGGAAATCATCGGGCAATATCACTGATATCTCATGCAAGTAAAGTTTTACTAATGGTAATACGAAAATGGCTTCAACGTACATTGACAGAGAACTTCCAGAGGTTCAAGCCAGATTCAGAAGAGGACGTAAAATGAGGGATACCCTTTCTGATGTAAGATGGATCATGGCTGAAAGCAGAGAATACCAGAGAATACAAAAATGCCTGTGCTTTAGTGACTGTGCAAAAGCTTTCAAACATGTGGATCATGACAAGCTATGGGCAACACTACACAGAATGACTATTCTGGAACATTTGATTGTGCTCATGAGGAACCTGTTCAAAGAAAAAGAGGCAGCTGTTCTAACAGAACAAGGAAACACAGAATGGTTTAATATCAGCAAAGGTGTGTGCCTGGGTTGTACCCTTTCACATACTTATTCAATCTGTATGCTGAGCAACTAATCCTGAGAAGCTGGATTATATGAGGAAAAACAGGGCATCAAGATTGAAGGAAGGCTCATTAACAACATGTAATATGCAGATGATACAACCTTGCTTGCTGAAAGCCAAGAGGACTTAAAATACTTACTGATGAAGATCAAAGACCAAAGTCTTCAGTATGGGTTGCATTTCAATGTAAAGAAAACAAAAATCCTCACCACTGGACCAATAAACAACATTTTTATTAACGGAGAAAAGATTGAAGTTGTCAAGGACTTCATTCTTCCGATCAACCATCAACACTCATGGAAGCAGCAGTCAAGAGATCAAACGATGTACTGCATTAGGCAAATCTGCTGCACAAGACCTTTTTAAAGTGTTGAAGAGCAAAGATGTCAGTTTGAGGACTAAGGTACACCTGACCCAAGCCATGGTATTTTCAATAACCTCATATGCGTGCTAAAGCCGGACAGTGAAAAAGGAAGACAGGACAAGAATTGATGCCTTTGAATTACGGTGTTGGAGGACAATACTGAAAGTGCCCTGGACGGCCCCAAAAGAACAAACAGATCTGTGTTAGAAGAAATACCGCCAGAGTACTCCTTGGAAGCCAGGATGGCCAGATTTCATCTCTCATACTTTGGACATATTTTAAGAAGGGACCAGTCACCGGAGAAGGACATCATTTTTGATAAAGTAGAAGGTCGGAGAATAAGAGGAAGAACCCCCCCAGCAAGAAGATTGGCACAGTAACCACAGTAATGGGCTTAGGTACAGCAGCAACAACCGTGAGGTTGGCCTAGGATCAGGCAGTGTTTTCCTCTGTTGTACATAAGGCCACTGTAAGTTGATGCCAACTCAATGACACATAACAACAACAACATTCTACTGTACTTTGCAGATATTGCATTTTATACAAACTGTACATTTGTGGAAACCCTCCATCAAGCAAGTCTATCAGCACAATTTTTCCAACAGCTTGTATTTACTTCATTTCTCTGTGTCATGTTTTGGTAATTCTCACATCAACTCAGAGTTTTTCATATCGTTACTGCATGCTTAATAGACTACTTTATAGTGTAAGCATAACTTTTGTATACAATGGGAAGCCAACAAATTCATATGCCTTGCTTTGCTGCAAAATTTACTTTATTGTGATGGTCTGGAACCAAATCTCCAGTATCTCTCACATATGCCTGTATTTGACTATTTTTGATCTACAACACAACTATTTCAGAATACTCTAACAATTGTGTTCAAAAGACAATAAATCACACAATCAGACAGAAAATAGCTTTCAGAAGAAGTGGAGATAATGAACCCCATCTCAGCTATCACAGACAGCACCAATCAATTAAACAGGTGCTGTGCAGTAGATCCCATTCATGGCACCCCCTGTGTGTCAGAGTGGAACTGGGCTCCAGAGAGTTTTCAATGGCTGAGATCACCAGGTCTTTCTTCCAAGGCGCCTCTGGGCAAACTGGTATTTTTTAAAAAATGCATTCTTACATATGGTGGGAGTTTAGTAACGTTACTTGTGAAACAAACATAAAGCTCAGTGGTTGTTATAGATAGAATTATATCCCCCCAAAAAACATGTTCTGCAACTCCTAGCCCATGTATCTGTTGTTCTAATGCTATTTGGGAATGGGTTTTCTTTTTTATATGAATGAGGTCACATTAGTGCAGGTTGTATATTCAATCAATTTCTTTTGAGATGTGGAAAGAGCACATTCGGCCTAAAGAAGCAAGCAGAGATGGGGGAGGAGAGAGGCCAAGGCGAATGAGGATCGTCCAAGAGCACAAGGTCAGAGAGCCAAGGACATTCCTCCAGAACCAGGTGAGAAAGAAGGCCTTCCCCAGTGCCAGCTCCCAGATGCACGCAGCTTGCCTCCTGAGCGATGAGGAAATAAAATTCTGTGGTCAAAGTTGTCTATTTATGGTATTCTGTTACGGCAGCATGAGGTATCTAAGATGGTGGCCACCTATTCGTCCTAAGCTTCCCTTAAGCCTAGACTGTGCAAAGGAGTCTAAAAACCTGAAAAAGGCATTCCATAATATACAAAAACTTTTAAAATACAGTACTAAAATCCAGGGACATCTCCAGTTATCTAAAAATAAGAAATAAAAAAGAAACCAGCCTAGAAATTCTGTTTCAAAAACACTGTATAGAAAAGAACAGGAGAAATAAATGGCAGAATGACAAAACACACCTGATAAATAACACAGTGATAGCAACAGGGGACTCAAACATAACGACTAGGGGAGGGAGGCAGCGCTTCCTTCTGCTGTGCACAGGGTTGCTGTAAGTGGACTCAACAGCACCCAACAGCAAGACGAGCAGGTAGCCAGAGAAATGCACACCATACACCATAGCTAAAGGTATTCCCAGGAACGCAAAATCTGATGAAAATACCACCATGATAAAATGAGAATTCAGAGCAAAGATATAAGGAATAAATTAAGTCACAAAAGTAAGTAAGAACTAGGTTTTCTGAGCTCAGAAAGTAAGTAGTAAAGAACATGATAGAAATCAAGGTCACACTGGACAGCACTAGTAAAGAACCAACACTATTGGAAAAGACGGCAGGGGTCACGGGAAAAGCGTGTTAAAAAATATAGAAAATGACACTGCAAACTAAAAAAAGATGAGAGAGAGAAAACAGGTAGATGTGAAGACAAATCAAAGAAAACGAATACCAGCACAACTGGTATTCCTTAAAATAAAAGTAATTGAAAATATAGAATAAAAATATTTTCAAAGGTATCATAAAGAAAGCATCTGAAATAAAAGAGTTTAAATTGACAAACAAAAAATTATATACCATGTCTCAGGAAAAACGAATCTATAATCACCACTGAAATAGTCTACTGAAGTTGCTGGACTCCACAGAGAAATATTTCTTTGGTCACTAGGCAAAGAATTCACATAGCTTACAAACCACCCACTGCCACTGAGGATGGCTCATCTATGGCCTAAAGGGCTGAGAACTGCTCCTATGGGTTTCTGATGCTGCAAATGTTACAGGAACAGACGGCCTCATCTTTCTCCTGTGAAGTGGTGGATGGGTTTGAGCCATCAACTGTGTGGTTAGCAGCCCAATTCTTAAGCCACAGCACCAGCTGGTGGGTGTCTTTTGCCTAGAACAGTGGGAAGGAATCAGATTGCTCTATGAGGTCTTTAGAGCAATGTTCAAGGTCAGAATTTTATACCCAACTAAATTGTCATTTAAATAAAAGGGCAAAGCAAAAATCTTTTTTAAATACAAGAACGCAAGGAATTTAGTTCACATAAGTCCTTTCTGAAAAACTGCTAGATGATGAACAAAGAGTTCATCTATGGAGAGATGGAGAAATTTGAAAAGATGATTCGTGCTGAGCACTACCGTCCACTTATGGGGGAGTGGAGGGTAAAAAAAGGGTGGATGAAAGTCAAGTAGGAGAGGTGAAGAACGTAATATTAGTTGTGAGACTAAATCACACCATTCATTGGAATTTTAGAGAAATAAGGAAAAAAGAAATTGCCTCTTTTTTTCCTATTGGTGCTTTGCATTTTGGCAAAATTTTTTGCCAGATTACATTATGAGTTCAAAGAGTCTTGATTTGTTTACAGAAACTACAACATGGCTCATAAAGACAAAATGATATTTTGGTTATGAGTGCCAAATGTGGTCAACCACTCCAAGTTCCCATTAGTAAAAATTAACATTTATTTTACTAAGTTCTAGAGAACATTTCTCAAATACCTTATTGAAATAAATTTATTATAGATTTTCAATGGAGATATATTTGATAGCAGCAAGGAGTGGACAACTTGCAGGAGATAAAAATCTAACAAGTCAGCATACTCAAAGAGCTTTGTTGCCCTTAGATGCCCCTGAAAGAATCCTATGATGTGTACTTACTCAAAAACTCAGGGGTCACCATTAAACAATATACCCTGGGATCGAAACAAAAACAGAACCTAAATGCAAGTTTACTTACATAATGTGGATTTGTCTTAAGTAAGGGCTTATTTTTACATTGTAACTTTAATTTCAATATAAACTTTATTTTAAATGAATCCTGAAAGTCACTTTCCCTTTCATGTGTTATAGGTCAGAAGTTAAAAGATTTCGACATGGTTTCTATTAACTGTCTAAAAAAGGTGGCAGCCACTGCTTCAGGACACCTATGACTCAATGTTTCATCAAAATGTTTGTGGCCTTCATTAAAAACAAAGGTCTGTGATCCTCTAAAAACAAAATCATACTCCACTTTAAAAAAAAAAAGAACAGACAACTCAATAAGTCCAACTCATAGAGAAGCCCACAGGACAGAGGAGAACTTGCCCATGGGGCTTCCAAGGGAACAGACTGTCACATCCTTCTTTCTTGGAGCAGCTGATGAATTTGAATCACTTTCGATGAGCAGTCAAATGCTTAACCACGATGTTATCAGGGGTTTTATACTTCAGCCTACTCTCCATTAGAATATATCATTCAAAAGTAACTTCCCAGGCAAGTGGGTCTTAAAGAGATATGTGACTAAATGTTGTGTGGAATCTTGGATGCGATCCTGAAACTGAAAAAGAGTATTAGGTTAAAAAAAAAAGGAACACTAAACAAATCATAACAAAGTATGGTGGTGGTGGCGGTGGTTGAGTGCCACGGAGTTGTTTCCGACTCACAGCAACTCTGTATAGGGTTTCTGAGGCTGTAAATCTTTACGGGAGAAGAAAACCTCATCTTCCTGCCACGTACTAGTAGATTTGAATTGCTGACCTTGTGGTTAGCTGCCCAGCATGTAATCCACCATGCTACCAGGGCTTCAGTTAAGAATAATTTATCAATAGTATGTCATCAATTGTACCAAATATTCTGTGCTAATCTAAGATGCTAATAACAGGGGAAATTGGGTACAGGTGATATTGGAATTCTTTATATTGTTTCTGCAACTTTCCTAGAAATCTAAAAGTGTTTTGAAAAATAAAGATTAAAAACAAAAACCTTAAAAGTTGAAAAGAGGTAAAAGAATTAAAATTCTTTACAGAAATAAAATATCATTTACTTACAACAATAAGTAAATGATAAACTTAAATAATGGCATATGAGGGATGTATCAATATATACTGCTACTCGGGTTTCAGTTCATACATGCATGGGTTTGTTCCAAACAAAATGTGTTTAAACAAGTCTCCACCATGAATGAATGGCTGCAGACAAGTTCTCTCAGGAACACAGGTGCGTACAAACCGAAAAAGTACAATCAAAACACTGGCTCCCCAGGGGACCTGCTGGCTCAGAAAGTTATAGCAATTATTTTGGGGGATCCCAAAGGGATAATCATGGTAGATTTTCTCACAGGACACACGACAATCATGTGGGTTTATTAGGCAGAAGCTTTAGGAAAACTGCGTTGGTGAGGAAAAGGCAAAGAAAGTCCCGCCAAGATTTTTTCCCATCATAACAATGCACCTGCTCACTATTTGAGGGTACCAAGGGCTGTCCTATGAGGATTTCTTGGGAAAATCTTAGCCTATCATCCTACAGCCTGATCTTGTCCCTTCAGGCTTCTTTTTATTCCCCAAACTCAAGCAACTTTTCAAAGACACACCATTTGAACCCCTTGAAGGGTGCTAAAATGGCGGTCAAAATGGAAGAATGCAGAATTCTTCAGAGACAGGCAAAAGGGACAGAAACCCCAGTACACCAACCTCGGTGGAGGAGATGGCCCAAAACAACAACTTCACTTTTTAATATTCTTTAGTAACAGATGTTTCTACAATTTTGTAGCAATATTTTGTGACCTAGCCCTGTATTTCTTTAAAATCATCATTGTTGTTGATCTTCAAGTACCATCAGGTCAGTTCCTACCCATAGTGACTCTATAAAGGGTTTCCAAGGAGTGGCTGGTAGGTTTAAACCACTGACCTTGTAGTTCACACTGACCTTGAGGTCCAGCGAAATATCTTGCCACACCACACCAGTACTCCAAATTGATTATTATGCATGTTAAAGTAATAATGTTGAAGACATGGGGCCATAAAAATGCAAATGACAAATTTTTAAAAAAATACACAAAATGTTATCTATGGTATCATTTCCACCACTCGTCGGTCAGTTTGCCGCATTGCGGCTTGTGTGTTGCTGTGATGCTGAAAGCAATGCCACGGGGATTTCAAACAGCAGCAGCAGACTCACGGTGGACATGGTTCAGCAGGGCTGCTGGAGTAAGACTAGGAAGGACGAGCTGCAGATCTACTTGTGAACCAAATAGTGGTGGGGGCCATGTTTGTGTGCCAATGAGTTGGTTCCAACACATAGCAACCCTGTGTAAGGTTTCTGAGGCTGTCGATCGATACCAGAGCAGAAAGCTTCACCTTTCTGTCATGGAGCAACTGGTTGATTTGAACTACTAAGCTTGTAGCTAGCAAACCAGCTCATAGTTCATGGCGCCAGCAGAGCTCCTCTGAACAAAGTGGCCACAATGTTCTGGACAGCAGCAGAGCACCGTCTGCTATACTGTCTGGAGATAAGCCCCTCAGGTTGGAAAGAATTCAAATCACCCCTGGGAAACAACTGCCTCCCCAAACTAGAGTTGACATTAATGACTTGGATGGAGTAAAATTTTGAGGCCTTTCATTTGCTGATGTGGCACGACTCAAAACGAAAGAAACAGCTGCAAACATCTATTAATAATCGGAACATGTATGGTACAAAATATGAAGCTAGGACAATTAGAACTTACAAAAAAATGAACATTCTAGGAATTACTTAGGTGAAATGATCAGGTAATAGACATTTTGAATCAGAATATCACATAGTCTACTATGCAAGGAATGACAGATCATAAAGGCATGGCTTCACTTTCATCATAAAAAGAACATTTGAAGATCTATCTTAAAGTACAATGCTGTCAATAACAAGATACCATCCATGTATCCACAAGGAAGAGCAGTTACCTCTGAATAAAAGTTAAGCTTTTATTCAAATGTATGCACCTACCACTAATGCCAAAGATGAAGAAACTGAAGATTTTTACCACCTTCTGCAGGCTACCGTTGATTAAACATGTAATCAAGATGCACTGACATTTACTGGTTATTGGAAATGTGAAAATTGGAAAGAAATTTGGAAAGCAAAGAATAGTCAGTGGCTGGAAAAGATGGCTTTGGTGAATGAAATTATGCTGGAGATTGCATGACAGAATTTTGCAATTCCCGTGACTTCTTCATTGGAAATGCCTTTTTTAAACAACATAAAAAATGACTCTATACATTGAACCTCAGCAGATGGAATATACAGAAATTAAACTGGCCATATCTGTGGAAAGAGACGGTAGGAAAGCTCAATGTCATCAGCCAAAACAAGGCCAGGTGGAACAGACCATCAACTAATCATATGCAAGTTCAGGCTGAAGTGGAAGGAAATTAAATCGAGTCTGAGATGACCAAAATACGACCTTGAACATATCCCACCTGAATTTAGAGATCATCTGAAGAACAGATTTGATCACCAAAGACTAGAAGAGTTGTGGGATGACATCAAGAACATCATGCAGGAAGAAAGCAAAAAGGTCATTAAGAAGACATGAAAGAAGAAAAAGACCAAAATCGATGTCAGAAGAGACTCTGAAACTTGCTCTCCAGCGTAAAGATGCTAAAGCAAATGATAGAAATGAGGAGGTAAAAGAGTTAAAAAGAAAATTTTAAAGAGCATCTAGAGAAGACAAAATAAAATATTATTACAAAATGTGCAAAGACCTGGATTTAGAAAATGAAAAGAGATGAACATGCTCAGATGTTCTCAAGCTGAGGGAAGTGAAGAAAAAAATTCAACCCTCATCTTGCAATACTGAAGGGCTCTATGGATAAAATGGAGTCCTGGTGTGGCGCTGTGGGTTAATGCGCTGGACTGCAAAGTCACTTTGAACCGCAAGGTCTGCAGTTCAAGCTCACCAGCTGCTCCTCGGAAACCCTATACAGCATTGCTATGGGTCAGAACTGACTCAATGGTACTTAGCCACAACAATAACATGGGTAAAATACTGAATGATGCAGAAAGCATCAAAAGAAGATGTTAAGAATATACAGAGTTACTGTACCAAAAAGAAATGGTAAATGTACAACCATTTCAAGAGTTAGCATATGATCAAGATCCAATGATACTGAAGCAGGAAGTCCACGGTGCATTGAAAGCACTGAAAAAGAACAAGGCACAGGAATTGATGGAATACAAATGGAAATCTTTCAACAAACTGATGCGGCACTGAAGGCACTCATTCATCTACGCCAAGAAATTTGGAAGACAACTACCTAGCCAACTGACTGGAAGAGATCCAAATTTATGCTTATTCTAAAGAGACGTGACCCAATGGAATGCAGAAACCATTGGACAATATCATTAATATCTCACACAAGTAAAATGTTGCTAAAGATAATCCAAAAACATCTGTAAATGTACACTGACAGAGAATTGCCAGAGATTCAAGCTGGATTCAGATGAGGATGTGGAGGAAGACTCATTAATAACCTGAGATATGTAGATGATACAATCTTGATTGCTGAAAGTAAAAAGGACTTAAAATACTTGCTGATGAAGATCAAAGACCACATCCTTCAATATAGGTTACATCTCAATGTAAAAAAAGACAAAAATCCTCACCACTAGACCAATAAGCAACATCTATATAAATGAAAATTCTACGAATAGCAGAGAAACATTGTCAGATACAGGACCGGAAGGTAGGAAGGCATTCAGAATGCATCTGGGGAAAAAAATGCCTCCTCAAAGTAGAGTTGACCATGATGACGTGAATAGAGTTAAGCTCAGGAGAGAAAAGCTCACAGAACCTTCATATGCTGATGGGCCACAACTCAAAATGAAAAGAAACATCTGTAAACATCCACTGAAAATAAGAACATGGAATGTATGAAGTATGAATCCGGGAAAATTGAAAGTTGTCAAAAATGAAATGGAACACATCAACATCGATATCTTAGGCATTAGTAAGCTGAAATGGACTGGTATTGGCCATTTT
>NW_006408614.1:3858468-3873825 GCF_000296735.1 Chrysochloris asiatica | reverse complement strand
GTCATGCTGGGTAAGATGGAGGGTCAGAGAAAAAGAGGAAGACCCCCAACGAGATTGATCAGCCAGGTGGCATCATTGATGGACTCAAGAGTGGCAGCAGTAGTGAGGTTGGCCCAGGATCGGACATTGTTTCGTTCTGCTGTGCATGGTCATTATGAGTCGGTTCCAACTCAATGGCACCTGACAACAACAACATATAAATGAAGGAAAGACTGAAGTTGTCAAAGACTTCATTTTGCTTCAATCAATCATCAACACTCATGGAAGCAGCAGTCAAGAAATCAAATGACATATTGCATTAGGCAAACCTGCTGTACAAGACCTCTTTAAAGTGTTCATGAGCAAAGATGTCAGCTTGAGGACTAAGGTGTGCCTGACCCAAGTCATGATATTTTCAATCACCTCATATGCATGTGAAAGTTGGACAGTGAATAACAAAGACCAAAGAAGAATTGATGCATTTGAGTTATGGTGTTGTAGCAGAATATTAAAAGTGCCATGGACTGCCAAAAGAACAACCAGATCTGTGTTGGAAGAAGTACATCCAGAGTGCTACTTGGGAGCCAGGATGGCTAGGCTTAGTCTCTCATACTTTGGACATATTGTCAAAAGGAACCAGTCCCTAGAGAAGGATATAATGTTTGGTAAAGTGGAAGGTAGGAGAAAAAGATGAAGACCCCCAACTAGATGGATTGACACTGTGACAGCAGCAATGGATACAAATGTAGCCACAACTGTGAGGTTGACTCAGGACTGGGCACAGTTTTGTTCTGTTGTGTATAGAGTCCCTATGAGTTGGTATTGACTTGATGGCACCTAACAGCAATGGGCAAAATACTGAAGGATGCAGAAAGCATCAGGAGTCACAGTACCAAAAAGCAATGGATGATGTTCAACATTCAAGAGTTAGTATATGATCAAGAGTCAATAGCACAGAAAGAAGTCATCCAAGGCGCACTGAAGGCATTGGCAGAAAAATAAGACTCCATGAATTGATGGAATACAAACTGAAACCTTTCAACAAATTGATGGAGCACTGAAGACATTCACTCATGTATGCCAAGAAACTTGGAAGATAGCTACCTGGCCAACTGACTGGAAGAGATCTGTATTTGTGCCAATCCAAATATAGGTAACCCAACAGAATGCAGAAATTTATTGGATAATATCATTAATATCACATGCAAGTAAAAATTCACAAAAGATTATTCAAAAAGAGTTGCAACAGTACATTAACTGCCATAGGTCCCAGCCGGATTCAGACGAGAATGTGCAACAAGTGATATCACTGCTGACATCAGATGGATCTTGGCTGAAACCAGAAAGATGTTTATCTGTGCTTTATTGACTATGCAAAGGCTTTGGACTATGTAGATCATGACAAGCTTTGGACAATATTGTGCAGAATGCATAGTCCAGAACATTTAATTGTGCTCATGAGGAACCTGTACATAGACCAGAAGACAGCCGTTTGAACAGGACAAAGGAACACTGAATGGTTTTAAATTAGGAAAGGTGTGTGCCAGAGTTGTATTCTTCCACCATACTTATTCAATCTGTATGCTGAAGAAATAATCCGAGAAACTGAACTATATGGAGACCGTGGCATCAGGATTAGAGGAAAACTCATTAACAACCTGCGATATGCAGATGATACAACCTTGCTTGCTGAAAACGAAGAGGCCTTAAAATACTTATTGATGAAGATGTCTTCATCAATGGATTGCACCTCAATGTAAAGAAAAAAAAAAATCTTCATCACTGGACCAATAAATAACAAGATGATAAATGCAGAAAAGATTGAAGTTTTCACGGAAGTAGAAGTCAGGAAATCAAACAACATATTGCATTAGGCAAATCTGCAGCACAAGATCTCTATGAAGTGTTGAAGAGCAAAGATGTCAGTTTGAGGACTAAGGTGCACCTGATCCAAGCCAAGGTATTTTCAGTAACCTCATATGCATGTGAAAGTTGAACACTGAATAAGGAAGAATGAAGAAGAATTGATGCATTTGACTTATGGTGTAGGAGAAGAATATTAAATGTACTATGGACTGCTATAAACAAATTAGTGCTGTCATAAGTACAGCCAGAGTGCTCCTTACAAGCCAGATGGCCAGACTTCATCTCTCATAATCCAGACATATTATCAGGAGGGACCTGTCCAGGAGAAGGATAGAATGCTTGGTAAATTGGAGGGCCAGCGAAAAAGGTGAAGCCCTCCAATGATAAGGATTGGCACAGTGGCAGCAGCAATGGGCTCAAACTTAACAATGATTTTAAGGATGGCACAGGACTGTGCAGCAGTTCTTTTGTACGTGGAGTCACGATGAGTCGGCACCGACTTGGCGGCACCTCACAACACAAACAATTCCATCTATGACCAGGAGAATAGCTGTTTCTTTACTTCTACATTTCAAACTGAGAATTATGTATATGCTAGGTGTCCAATACACATTTGCTCAACGTACAAGTGAATAAACAAAGGGATGTTTTGAGCTTGAAAAAAAAAGTAACACATTATTCTTCCTCAAAACGACAAAGAAAAATTATGAACACTGAAGATGGTAAAGTCAAACAAAGAAAAACCATAAATATATACTTAGGAAAATACAGTCTTTAATAACTGCTGTCACATTAGCAAAATTATTAATATACACACCAAAAAAAAAAAAAATCAAGAAAAAGAAAAAAACTGCCTGCTATCACTGCGGGTTAATGTGCTGGACTGCAAGGTCAGTTTGAACTGCAAGGTCAGTGGTTCAAGCTCACCAGCTTGGAACCTATGTAGGGTTCCTTGGAAATCCTATGTAGGGTTCCTATGAGTTTGACCCGACTCGACGGCACTTAACAACAACAAATTATTGCTTTTATAAAAAGTTAAACTTTTATCAGTTTGGGTATGGAAAATCCCTCCTTTCTATTTGTGAATAGTGAGTTTAAGAAGATACGAAAAAGAAACAAAATATACAGTAATTAGGGTAGAAGAAAGAATCTGTGATTGTTTACCAATGATGTTATTAACTACATAGAAAACCCACAGAAAGCTATATACAAAGGATTAGGATTAGTAGCGAGATTTTAGAAAGATGACTAGATACAGGATTAATATACAAAAGCTCAGTGTAATTCAACACACTGGCACCAAAATGTAGACACAACTGAAAGCTTGGGCTCTTCAGAAGCTATCATTAACAACTTGAAAAGTTAAAACATATGTGAAAAAGACTACTTTTCATGTTAATAACTGCTAAAAATATTAATTTTTTAAGACTATACACATGGGCTTCAAAAATGCTTAGAAAAATGAAATAGAAAGGTAATAGAAATTTTCCACAAACTTTTTGAAACCCCTTGTATATATTTCAACTCCAGAAAATCAAATATCAAAATGCACCACTAAAAATGTGTGAAAACACCAATGCATGCTAAATGAGTGAGTACAGATTAAAAGCTGATGTTGTTGTTAAGTGTTGTCGAGTCGGTTCCAACTCACAGCAACCCTATATGGGATTTTCAAGGTGTTACATCTTCATGGGATCAGAAAGCTTCATCTTTCTCTCACAGAGCAGCTGGCAAGCCTGAACTTCAGACTTTGTGCTTATCATACGAAACTACTATGCTCCCCAAAGTTAAAAGAGAAATATAACATAGCATAGTCTAAAAAGAAAATAACTTCCTCAAACTGTAATATAGTAATTATAACCCAAAAAATTTTATGTTGAGAACCTTGGCAGGTACTACATTAGCTAAACAATCAAGGTGAACATCACCATTAATACACAGTAACATCATGCATCCTCAGACAAGCTGCACAACTCCTCTATGATATCCTTCCCCATAATGCTGATCCTCAAAGTAATCATAAGGAATGTTCAACAGACCCAAAGTGAGAAACAGTCTACAAAATAACCAGCCAAGATGGACATACTGCCACTAAGAAAGAGGAGTTGGGCGTGAAATGCATGCTTTGGACCTGCCTTTGCTGCACTATGAAGCTCCTAAATCTAGGGAAAGACTGATGTCTAGATCCCTGGGGAGCTCCAAAGCATGTTGGGCCTACAGATGCTGAAAGGAGGCAAGGCCCCTGCCCTGTAGCCAGCATTCTGAATTTGGACTTCTAGCCCCTAAACTGTGAGAGAGTGAATTTCTGTTAAAGCAAAAGATTGGCCAGGATTCTTCTCAAGTATCGAGGTCACGGAAGACAAGTAAAGATTGTGGAACTATCATGAACTGAAGAGACCATGGGGACAGGACGACTAACTGCATGTGGAATCTTGGACCAGATTCAGAAGCAGAAAAGTGATGCTGGGGAAAAGAACTGATGAAATCCAGTAAGTTCTGTATTTTCAGTTAATAGGCGCTTTTTTTTTTTTTTGGCCAAGCTCAATTTCTTAGCTTTGATAAATATTCTTTATGGAGCTCTGGTAGCGTAGTGGTTACGAATTGAGCTGGGAACTGCAAGGTCAGCAGTTTGAAACTACCAGCTGTTCCGTGGGAGAAAGATGAGGCTTTCTGCTCCCGTAAAGATTTACAGCCTCAGAAACCATGTACAGGGTCGCTATGAGTCGGAACCGACTCCACGGCATATAACAACAATAACAACTATGTGTGGCACTGCAGGGTAATACACTGGACCATGAGGTCGGTTTGAACTGGATGGTCGGCAGTTCAAACTCCCCACCCACTCCTCAATCCTATATAGGATTGCTGTGAGTCGGAATCAACTTGACAGCACTTAGCAACTAGTCCAATGTGGATGCCCAAGAAGAAGCTGCAAACATGGCATCCAGGCTCTCGAGCTCTCATTTTGGCAAGTCTTCTGTAAGCCTAAATTCGCTCAATAAAAAAACGAACTGCTTAGAAAATAGCTAAAGACATGAAGGCATTTCCAAGGGAAATGAGGTGTCTGGTATAGCTCCCAAAATGAAAATGCACAAAATATGAATAAATCTGAGAAATATCAAGTTAAGTGAAAAAGGCAAACTATAAAAGAATAAGAACTTATAGCAAAATAGTTTTTATAAAGTTCAAACACAAGCAAAATGAAACATTATTTACAGATGAAAAGATGGGTAAATTATTTTTAAAAGCAATTTTTGATGAGCATATTGGGCCACGAATTCAATATGGGAGAAAATGAGGGATTTTTATGATAAGAAGGAATTCAAAGAGAGATTCAACTCTATTGTGTCACACCCATCTTCTGCAATGGGACCGATTCCGACTCACAGCAGCCCTATGAAGCGTTTGTTGTTGTTCAATGCGGTCGAGTTGGTTCCGACTCATAGCGACCCTGTGTAGGATTTCCAAGGAGTCGTTGGTGAGTTTCAGCCACTGACCTTGTGTTTCAGACTGACCTTACGGTCCAGTGCATTATCCTGCAGCACCACACCAGGACTCCATGTAGGGTTTATGAAGTTGGAATTCTTTACAGAAGTAAAGCCTCTTCTTTATCCTGTGGAACGGCTGGTGGAGTCAAATTGCTGACCTCGCAGTTAGGAGTGTTCTTAGGGCTCTACACTCAACACCCTTAGTGATATTGTGCTTCTTAATTTGGGTGGTATAGTTTGCCAAAAACTTCATTTTGCTCAAATCAACCATCAACATTTATGGAAGCAGCAGTCAAGAAATCAAACAACGTATTGCATTAGGCAAATCTGCTGCACAAGACCTCTTTAAAGTGTGAAAGAGCAAAGATCTCAGTTTGAGGACTAAGGTGCACCTGACCCAAGCCATGGTATTTTCAATAGCTTCATATGCATTTGAGTTATGGTGTTGGAGGAGAATATTAAAAAGTACCATGGACTGTCAAAAGAACAAACCAATCTGTGTTGGAAGAAATATAACCAAAATGTTCCTTGGAAGCCAAGGTCTCCAGATTTCATTTCCCATACTATCAGGAGGGACATATTACCAGGAGGGACTAGTCCCTGTTGAAGGACCTCATGTTCGGTAAAGTTGAGGGTCAGAGAAAAACAGGGAGACCCCACTGAGATGGACTGGCACAGTGGCAGCAGCAATGAGCTCAAGCGTGGCAACTATTGTGAGGTTGGCGCAGGACCAGGCAGAGTTTTGTTCTGTTGTACATAAGGCCACTATGAGTCAGTATCAACTTGATGGCACCTAACAAAAACAACAATTTCTTAATTTGGGTGGTAAATTCATGGGTTCATTTTAACATCAGATTTCAAAAATTACGTGCTAGGTAAATATTCTCATTTGTAAAACATATTTTGTATGTTAACAGTTTTAGAGCAATACTTTAGACAAAGACAACCAAACTCTTAATAGTGACTATATCTACATATCTGGGGATGAAATGATAGAATCATTGGAATAATCTGAACCGTCAGTGTATGTCTTTATTTGGAAAAATAAAAGTTAGGAATGCTTATTAATATACTAGCAATGCTTTCCTCATTAATATCATGATCAGTAATTCAATCTTTTCTCAAAGGAGTTCCTTCATGAATACTACTCCCATTCAAGATAAATGCCCTCACAACTAGGTCCTACTATAGACGCATCAACAAATCCACAGCCCCAACTTCCTACTGCTGACAGGTAAGGGTGGTGGGGTGTGTATGCAAACATTCTACATAAAGAAGCATTCGTTCCACTAACCTGAGGGATGTGTGAGTAAAACACTTATGAGGAAAAGGACCAGTTACAGACTTAAGGAATTATGACAAGGAAGACCAAATGGCCTCTTTGCCTTAAAGAAAAGAAAGGAAAAACACAAGTCACCATTTGTATCCTCAGCCATTCATCCCCCCTTTTCCCACTAAAGATCCTTATAGAACAGGGTGATACACAGGAAGACAGCCATACATCCTTGTAGTGACCACCACTATCATCACCACTCTTATTCAATAAAAAAATGCTCGGAGGTATGTGGGTCCAGATTGGAGACTCCGTGCAAACCCATTTAATGGTGCCAGATCCCTAAGAACCTGCAAAGAGGAACAATCAAACATCAGCTACACCTAGGGCCCAGTATTTCAGTCCACATCCAAAGTGGAAAATAAGTGTGGCAACTTCATAGTGTCTCTGATTGTATATTTATGTATTATTCTCTATAAAAAAGGAGAGAACATGTAACGTATTGTCCCTTCTCTGGCTCAGTATTACAGCACAGCTGAGGGCAGAAGTAAGGAATGGAACCTTTAGGAAAAGTGTCAGGTGAGCAGATGAGTAAAAGAGATCAAAGAATGGGGGAAGAAAGGAGGCTGGACACTGATCTTAGAGAAGGTCTTGAAAGAAGAGAGAAGGCTGAGCTACTTAAGGGGTGGAACAGATGGCTAATAGCATCTAAGGTGCTCTTCCATCTTAAAAGGGATTCCAGAACGTATACTAAAGAGTGTAGATGAAGATGAGGACCTTGGAAGAACTAACCATTCCAGTCTGCTGTATGCAGTAAAGGAAACCACAGGTCTATCACCCTCGCCTGCATCAGAACCCTTCTCCCCTGCTTGGACCAGTATGGCCTCTATGTTGAAGAGGTAGCTTTTTCCAAAGCCGATCCTTATAGGCCACCAGGTGGAGCCCAACAGTCACACAAACATAGAGCCCCCTCCTCAGCCGGAATGGCTTCTCTCTTATCACTCACCTAGGACCAAGGCCCCTGGAAGTAGCTGACAAAGTCTATGCTTGCTAACACAAGCTCCTAGCATAATATTCCTCACAGCCACTAGACCTTGGCAGGGTACTTGAAAAGGTGAAACCCCCTTTTGTGTATAGAAAACCTGAGCTAGAGCTAGTCTTCACTTTGCTAATCTTGTAGGCTAGGCCTCAATGAAACCGGTTTGGTTTGTTTTTTTACCTGCCTAGAACAGTTTTCTTTTCCTACTAGATACAATGAAATGTTGACCACCTCTCCAATTTATATCTACAACATAAAAAATTCAGTATTTAGCAAAACTGAATGGAAGAGGAAATGCATTAATTTCTATCAGTCAACCAGTATTAGTCTGACAACTGACCAAATATAAGGTACACAGTCTGGAGATGGGGGAGATGGGGGAATGCTAAAGCAGAGTCCCCACCTGAACCACGACCTCTTCCACCACACACATCATTAGCCTGAGCTTCCCTCTCCTCCTTTCACCTCACCTTGTCAGTCAATCCAATGGAACCTGATGCTCTCCGCTCTTGTGGAGACTATCAGTACTATGACCCATTCCCTATTGTTAATTTCGAGTTTCCCATTAAATCTATACAACCCATGATCAATCAAAAATCTCAACCCTGTTATATATGTCCTGGCCTACTCATTCCCTACTCTCCAAAGCCATCAAAGTTTGCTGGAGAAAATAACACCAGTATGTCCATTTGCTCTAGGTTAATCCATGTTGTATATCTTCAGTTAGGCCTCAGGGTTGCCAAGAAACAGTATTATGCTCCGCACAGTAGTGAATGTAAAACTTTTCTATTTTCTTCAAGACTTATTCTTAAATATTCAAGAAGAAACCATGAGCAGTCTAAGAAAAAGTGACCCTGATGTTTTCTTTGCTTATAACATCTTGGGGGAAAGCTAGAGTTGTAGACTCTATACTTTAGGACAGCAAATTTCAGAAGGTTCTGAGAAAAGACAGGCACAGATTCCAATGAAAGAGTGTGTAAAGAGAAAGATCATGTAAAAGGGTTAGAAAACTCTTTAAACTATAGATCTGACTACATAAATGTAAATTATTTCTGGTGAGAAAATCAATACGGCTTTTAAACCATCCTGGACAAGATTTACAATACTATGAAAAGAACTAGCTACATTGCGACGTATCACAAAAGCACTGATTGTTAACAGCCATCAAACACAGAGCTTGGGTTGTTATTGTAGTATCACAGGACAAAGAATCGTGAAAATAAGTAGTTATTATGTATACAGAGTTGAACAAGGCTCAACTAAGATATGAAATATATAGTTCTAAAAACAAGATGGAAAATAGTTTTGTAATAAATGGAGGTCTTGAATACTATACTTCTTTTTGAGCTCTTCGTCATTGTAGGCGCCATTAGGGGTGCAACAGAGGCAACACTGACACTGAAAACTCCACTTCCATCGAGATGAGCCCGACTCATAGTAACCCTACACTGGGTTTCCAAGACTGTAAATCTTGACAAGGAGCAAACAGCTTCATCCTTCTCTCATGGATTGGCTAATGGATTTGAACTGTCAAGCTTATAGTTAGCAGCCTAACCCACAGTGCCACCAGGGCTCCTTTGACACTGAAGGGGAGGCCAAGATCAATGGTGCTTCCAAAGCTACTTTCATCATATATTCTACTAGTATTTGCATTTTAGTCAATCTTTTTCTTACGTACATGTGAAACTGTGATACCTTGGCTGCCATTTTAGTTCGGAATTCTTCCTGAGACCTCCCTCTATTTCCTGCCCTGGGTTCCAAGAGAATCACCAGTTTCTCATATTAATCCCCACTTTGATTTAAATTAGGTCAAGTGGTATTTCATGTCCTACAATCATATTATCCCTGTGACATTCACGTACAGTCCTTCTATCATCTCCTTGAATAAAGAACGCACAGCATGTTAACCCACAGTGCTCCTCATACAATAATAGTTCAATACACGTCTAGTAAACGGAATTTAGCTACAGAAGAAGGAAATGACTTTGGAGTGAGCTGTTGTTGTTGTTGTTAGTAACCCTGTGTACCACAGAGCGGCCTGCTGCCTGGCCTGCGCCGGCCGGCCTCACAGTCATTGCTGTGTTTGAGTCCACTGTTGCAGACATTGTGTCCATCCATTTCCTTAAAGGTTTTCTTCTTTTTCACTGACCCTCCACTTTACCAAGCATGATGTCCTTCTTCAGTAATGGACCCTCCCCTACTTACAGGAGACAGAGGAAGTTCAATATTTTTAAAGGGAGCGGTGGGGAAGGGCAAGGAAGCAATTCAGAAGGAAGTCGCTGTGGTAGAGAGCAGTCACACACACTCACACCAGAGCAAGTCCTACCTTCACATGTCTGGTCAAAACCTGGCACAGAGGAGAGAGGGAACCCAGGCAGTCAGCACACGGCATGTTGACTGGGAACCAGTGACCTCAATTCCTAAAGATCGGTAACTGATAGCCAGAACAAAATGGCAAGGCGACCACCAACACGCTCAACAGCTGCAGCCCTCACCCTCGGGAGACAGAGGTCAGCTGAGAACTGCACCAGGAAAACCTGCCATTTCTTACTGCTTAAAATAATTTTTTTTGTCTTTTGTGCAAAGATTTTTTAAAAAAGGCCTATTTCTATTAAAGACTGCTAATGTCTTTATATTAAGGATATTGTGAAAAAAATTCATTCCTTTTTCCATCTAAATATGAGAATCCTTATCTTTTGAAAAAATTACATGATTCATTATATGACTAATATATTAATATATGTAGATATATGATAATTCTAGAATTAACATAAAAACAGCAAATTATTTTAACAGACTCTTTCTGTTGATGCAAATGTACTTGCGGCTTCAAAGGCATCACTCACTCCCTTTGTAGTAAATTAACCCATGAGAAGAAAGCAGTCATAGCTTTTTCCTTTTAAACTTTTTCTTGTGATTTTTTACAGGGTGAAACTTTACAGAGCAAATGGATACTCCCGTCAAAAATTCACACACATCTTGATTCTCGACCTTGATTGCAATCCCTCAATTCATCAGAACTTTTCCTACTTCTTGCCTGGACTTCCTGTTTCCATGCCTTCCTCTTTCCTATCCCATCCTGCTTTCTGAGCTTTATCACTGGGCAAATGCTGCTCTTCTGAACCCACAGAATGTTGATTGTTCTAAGGAGTACGCACCTCCCTGGTATGACTGTTCATCTTACAGACCTGTCTACTGCTTGGCTGAAAGTTGAGCCATGGGCAGGCGAGGGGGTGGAGGGTGAGGGTGGTGGTGGAAGGAGGCATGGGGAGGGGGGACTTGATGAAGTAATTGCTCAGCTGTGAAAAGGAGCCAGGAAGGCCATTGAAGAAACAGACGAAATTCACACCAGGGAGATTTCCTGACTACACCCTCACCACTTGAAAACTAAGGAAGTAGTCCAATCAAGTGTGCACAAAGAGGTCTGACAGATAGGCAGATAAGAGGCAAGGCAGGTTTCCGGGTTGGAGGTAAGCACAGTTAACAGGGACTGGGGGGCACGGCCATTAGCGGCCATTTCATTTGATGGTGAGAAGCTGGCAGGCTTCAGAGAAGGTCTATTTAGAGCTTATGGGGTTAAATTCACTTCTGGATAGTGAGTTAGGTGTAAAAATGATGATGCTGCAATCATACCACGTAAGAGCAGAAAAGGGTAGGTTCAGAGCAGCTCCGAGATCACAGATCGGACACTGCTCTTCAGACAGCTGAGAATGTGAAACAGGGTGGTGTTGTTTAAATTGCCTTGGGTATGACACACAGACCTGACGTGGCTTACTTCACTAGGCATACGAGGCAAAGTGTACAATAAATCTTAGAAAAGAAGCACATTGGGGCCAATCCTTCAGCATCCACCCTCGGAACCCGAGAACATTCCCAGAAGGTCCATCCTGCCCACGTTAGATGACTGGCAAGCAGGTCACCACACTGGACTAAAAGCAAATGTCAGAACAAACTCTTTTCTAGCTCATATCCTTTTATTTCATTTTCTTGTGACGCATAAACCAGACACCAGCAATTATAAAGGGCAGTAAAATTCATCAGCCACTCCTCGGAAATCCTATACACGATTGCTATGAATTGAAATTGACTTGATGGCACTTAACAAAAAAACCCAACAAGAAGTAAAGACACAGCTGAGATTTAATGTTGCTTTTAAAAAAAAAGAAAAAAAAAAAAAAATACCACTTGCGAGAAGATAAGAGGTCCAGCACTTAATTCAGCTCAAAATGACCAGTCAACTATGACACTCTGTATCTTCATTTCAGTTACAGAGGTTTCTAGCAGCTTCCAGAGGAACCTTTTTGTGCTTTGTTGTTAATTCCCCCGAGTCTGTTCCAATCCATAGCGCCCCTGTATAGGGTTTCCAAGGAGCAGCTGGGGAGCTTGAACCACTGACCCTGCAGTTCAAACAGCTTTGCAGTCTGGTGCACTAACCCAGGACTCCTTTTTTTTGTGCTTACAGCAAGGTAATTTAATTTTTAAAGCCAAAGGTAAAACCTCTTATGATCAACATCAAATAGGCAAATCATTCCAAAATACCTTCATATTCATATGTTAAAGCAAAAGAGACTGGGGCTACCCCTCACTCCCACCCCCACAAACACTTGGAGTTTTGCATATTTGACCATGAGACTTTGAAGAAGGGCTCTGCTTGTCAGATGCCATGAATTCTCAGTGGTACACAAGTACAAAAGGGATTCACATTCACGACACAAAAGGAAGTAAGACAGGGGTTCACAATGTGCTCACACCAAGACACAAACACTAAAGGTAACAGCTGTGAACTCAAGAACTGACAAGTGGTCACTTGAGGTGATAGTGAAAGGCGATTTCTGAAGAATCAGGCCCCATGCTTTAATAAATAAAAGGTGACCCAGAAGCCACCTCAAGTTCTGCCTGGGACCCATGGTTTCTCCTGCCAGAGACCACCTACCCCAGGGCAAAATTGCTGTCCTCCTTCCAGTCCACGATGCGGCCGATGAACAACGTGTTGGCGTAATCTTTAGGCCGGGTCACAAAGTCTTGGGGGCAGTCCTTGAGAGGCACATAAATTCTAGGCACTCGATGGTCCAAGGGGGAAAACAGGGCATATTTCCTAAACAGCTCACTGTTCTTGTCAGCCAAGAGCTTGAGGAGGCCCGTGGCTGCCCGGGAATGCTTTTTCTCCAAGATGTAAACCACCTGAAAACACCAAACACAAGGTCAATACTGTGAATCTACAGGGCAGGGCAACAGTGAAGAGAAGTCAGCTGGCCAGCAGTTTATCTACATCAAAATGAAGTCGTTCTCAATCATTGTAATGAAACAAAGGGTATGATTTGTTGAATGTAAAACTGATGATCTGTCTTGTAAACTTTCACTCAATTCATAATAAAAACTTAAAAAGAAAAAAAAATGAAGCGGTTCTCTGTGACACTCTGTGACGAATCTATATTTAAGTTGCAACATCTATGATCTCCAGTGACCATATGCATTCAAGAAAAAAACCCTGCAATGGACAGATGCTTTAGATAAAAGTGTGTTTCAACCAAGACGTACATTCTAAGAGGATGTGTAAGACTCCGGCCGGCTGGCAGGAACATTAGGTTCCATACTGAGCTCACTCATATGTTTGGTGTACAAGCGTACTAAGGAAACAAATGGAATTCGTTTGGGATGCAAGGTGGGTAAGGTTTGTTAATTTGTGATTCACTGTTCCATCCCAAAATTGACTGCAAACACCCATAAGGCAGATCTGTAAGCTGTTGTTGTTGTTGTTAAGTGCCGTCGAGTCGGTTCCAACTCATAGCGACCCTGTACAGGGCTTCTGAGGCTGTAAATCTTTATGGGAGCAGTAAGCCTCATCTGTCTCCCGCGGAGCAGCTGGTAGTTTCGAACTGCTGACCTTAAGGTTCTCAGCTCAATTCGTAACCACTATAAGAGATCTATAAGAGACTCTGTAAATTGTTCACATAGATTAAGAAACGAAACCCACTGCTATCGAGTCAGTTCTGAGTTAGAGCGACCCCTGCAGAAAGTCTCTGTGACTACACAGCTTTATGGCAGCAGTCTTGTCTTTCCCTGTGGCTCAGCTGTGGTTCAAACCAACCGTGCAGTCCAGTGCTTTATCCTATAGCACCACACCAGGGCTCCAAACACACAAGAACATATAAAGATTTCAAGACTGAAAATCTTCATGCAAGTAACAGGCTCATCTATCTTCTATGGATCCACTGGTAGGTTGGAAGCAACAACCTGATGGTCAGCAGCCCAAAGCTAGCCCACGGTACCACCAGGACTCCTTGTTCAATCAGATGTTGTTGTTAAGTGCCATCAAGTCAGTTGACTCATAACAGCCTTGAATAGGGTTGCCAAGGAGCAGCTGGCGGATTGGAACTGCAGATCTTGCACGTAGCAGTCGAGACTTTGTCCTACAGCACCACACCAAGACTCACAGATGGTAGTGTTGTTAAGTGCTGTCCAGTCCACACCTACTCATAGCGATCCTATGCAAAACAGAGCGAAACACTGTCCAGTCCTGGGCCAACCTTACAATCGGTGCTATGCTTGAGCCCAATGCTGCTGCCATTGTGCCAACCCATCTCATTGGAGGCCCTCCTTTTTTTCACTGACCCTCTACTTTACCAAGCATGATGTCCTTCTCCAGGGACTGGTCCCTCCTGATTTGAAATATGAGAGACGAAGCTTGGCCATCCTGGCCTCTAAGGAGCATTCTGGCTATACTTGTAATAATACAGATGTGTTTGTTCTTTTGGCAGTCTGTGGTATTTTAATATTCTCCTCCAATACCATAATTCATAAGCTTCAATTTTTCTACAGTTTTCCTTATTCACTGTCCTGCCTTCACAAGCATGTGAGGCTACTGAAAATACCCTGGTTTGGGTTAGGCACACTTTAGTCCTCAAACTGATATCTTTGCTCTTGTATCTTTAAAAAGGTCTTGTGCAGCAGATTTGGCTAATGCAATACATTACTTGCTTTCTTGACTGCTGCTTCCATGACTGTTGATGGTTGATCTGAGCAAAATGAAGTCTTTGACAACTTCAATCTTTTCTCCATTTATATGGATGTTATTTATTGGTCTAGTACTAAGGATTTCTGCTTTCTTTACATTGAGGTGCAACCCATGCTGAGGACTGTAGTCTCTGATCTTCATGAGTAAATATTTTAAGTCCCCTTCACTTTCAGCTAGCAAGGTTGTATTATCTGCATATCACAGGTTGTTCATGAATCTTCCTCCAATCCTGATAACATGTTCTTCTTCATATAAACCATCTTCTCAGATTATTTGTTCAGCATACAAATTGAATAAATATGGTAAAAGAATACAACCCAAGCACATACCTTTCCTAATTTTAAACCTTTCACTGTTCCCTTGTTCTGTTCAAACAACTGCCTTTTGGTCTATGTACAGGTTCCTCACGAACACAATTAAGTGTTCCAGAATACTCAATTCCTGCAATGTTGCCCATAGCTGGTCATAATCCTCACATAGTCCCTAAAGCACAGGTAAATACCTTTCTGGTATTCTCTGCTTTCAGCCAAGATCCATCTGACGTCAACAATGATATCCTTCATTCCACGTCCTCTTCTGAATCCAGCCTGAACCTCTGGTTGTTGTTGTTGTTGTTGTTGCTAGGTGCCATTGAGTTGGTCCTGACCCCTAGCAACCTTACACACAGCAGAAAGAAACACTGCCCGATCCTGGGCCA
>NW_006408614.1:3839041-3857208 GCF_000296735.1 Chrysochloris asiatica | reverse complement strand
ATTTCTTGGCAGAGATGAGTGAGTGCCTCTTGTGCCGCCTCACTTTCTTGAGAGATTTCAATTTTTATTCCATCAATTCCTGGTGCCTTGTTCTTTGCCAATACCTTCAGAGTACCTTGGACTTCTTCCTTCAATATCGTTGGCTCTTGATCACATGCTACCTCTTGAAATGGTTGAACATCCACGATTTCTTTTTGGTACAATGACTCTATGTTTTCCTTCCATCTTCTTTTGATGCTTCTGCATCGTTCAATATTTTGCCCAGAGAATCCTTCAGTATTGCAAGTGGAGGCTTGAATTTTGTCTTCAGTTCCTTCAGCTTGAGAAACGCTGAGCATGTTCCTTCCTTTTGGTTTTCTGACTCCAGATCTTGACAAATTTCATTAAAATATTTGAGTCACAGATAGCCACTGCCAAATATTGATGTTAACCCACAGCATGTGATTTAATTGAGCCTAATTATCACACAGAATGCATGCATAGATTTCTATTAGATTCTCCCCTTTCTAAGTCTGTCATTACATTGTAGATGAATCACTTTAAACTGAAGATCTGACGGAAACTCCTTAATTACGCTCACAAGGCCAATCACTATGTTGCTCCTTGGATATCGGGAGCCCTAATGAGTCTGCCTTCCTCTTGTCACCTTTTAAGTGTTCTCATTCTCCTGTGGTGTTTTTCTGTGTGTTAGGGATACTGTGAAGTTCTTAGCTTGGCAATTTCCACATCTACTGTCTTCAGCATAGTTACAGTGAGGCTTTCTGCTCACGCAGATTTCCAGTCTTGGAAAGCTTACACAGGGTTGCTATGAGTCAAAACCGACTTGACGGCACACAACAACATAGCGCCACTAAGGAGCCCTGGTGGCTCAGTGAGCTAAGCACTGGATATCTAGACACAAGAGAAAGAGGAGACTTGCTGCTCCCATAAAGATTTACAGCCGCAGAAATCTATACAGGGTCACTCTGAATCGGTGGCACACGACAGCAGCAAAGTGTCACAAAGGAGCCCTGGTGTTGCAGTGGGGTAAGCACTGAGATGCTAACCACAAGGCTGCCGGTGCAAATGCACTGGATGCTCTGCAGGACAAAGAGGAAACTGCCTGCTCCTATAAAGATTTGCAGTCTCAGAAACCCTACGGCGCAGTTGTACTCTGTCCTATGGGAAGACTACGAGTCAGACTCGATTAGACAAACATGGGTGTAGTGTCACTGCAAAATAAACTTTTTTCATCTAGTTTGATGACACAGTAATTCATACTTCATTGTGCTTTACAAGTGCAACATTCTACATCTCCATCTCTTGTTGTGATGGATGATGTAGCAGTAATACAATGCAATGTCACAACCTGGTGACACGGTTAGCTGAGATCTGCAGGCTACCAGACAGCAGAGTCCACTGTGGCCTCCTCCTAGCAACTCCATCCACTCACCTGCATGAAAGCAGCAGCCATAGACAAGACATACAAGGGAGCGTGGCTGTGAACTTATATAACTTTCTGCACAGCCAGCAAAACCTAAGTTCATGTTGGTCTCGCAGGTCATAAAATCGTTTGCTTTTTCTAATCACTTAAAAATGTAAAAGCCATTCTTGCACTGAGGGCCACATGAAGTCAGGAAGTAAGTTGAATTTGGCCCTAGGGTCAAAGTTTGCCAATCCCTGCTCTGGACCTGGAATCCCATTCTGAAATGCCAAAATGGGCCAGTGAGAAAAGACAGACAGAAAGAGGGTAGACAGAAGAACGCACCTTCCATCTGCAGAGCATCACCTCTACGCGCCATGACTGACTAAAGTCATTTAGGAACGTGGCCTAGTGCTGCCTGGTATTTGACTTTGACCAAAAAAGCCAGACATTTGGGGCTCTTGTTGCTTTTTGCCTTTCTTTCTCTCTCTCTGTTTTTTCCCGATATAAACTACAAAGGCAAGATGTTCAACTACAGCACAAGTCAAATGAAAAGGGTCCATGAGCCAACTAACCTGCTGCCTACATGAGGTTATCTCAAAATGCTCACTGAAAGACCTCATTCACTGGGAGGACTGAGCTGGGGTAGCATCATTTACAGATTCCTCCTGACAAGATGCAGGAGACACTCTCAGAAGGAACTTGTTAGACCAGGTGACAACACGGCATGCCCTGGTTAAGCATGCTGACGGAGCCTCCAAAAGTTACCACACTGTGTTCTTGCTCTCTTACCTCTTCTCCTAACATATGCAATTCGTGAAGCTAAATAATTCCACCCCTGAATACACCACTTGTTGTTTGCTGTCGATCCAGTTCTGACTCATAGCAACCCTGTATAGGGTTTCCGAGGAGGAGCTGGTGGGTTTGAACCACTAACCTTGCAGCAGACAGTCTGGCAATACAATGCTCATCTTACAGTGCCAAACCACTACGTCACTAGTGCATACATCACCAGTAGGTATTATTAAAAAATAGAGGTGAATCATGCACAGTACAAAGACAGGCTTGTAAAAGAAATTACTGTTTTTATGATAACCAAATTGAATGCTTTGAAATTAAAAATTTATTATTAAAATTTTACTTTCATCATATAAATGGACATGATAAGAATAAAAAAAGAAAATGTAGCGTCAGAAACTGTCAGACTCGGGATCATCTGCATTCATCATGTGTCTCCCACAGCTGTCAAGTTGGTTCCAGCTGGTGGATTCGAACCACCCAATTTTCAGTAACAGTCCAGGGTTCTTCATAATGTTTCACTAGCATCTAAGTTCTCACTGTACATACCAAAAGATGGCACATTGTGAATACGGTTTAGGCCAGAAAGGGAATGCAAACTCCAGTCAGCAGACCCCCATGCAAAGAAAAAGCCCTGACCCTTCACCCAAAGACAGGCAAATGGATATATATTTACGTGTTTATAAAGTTATTAAAAGTGTATATATATATTCACTTGGCAGAAGTCCTTGTTTCCACTAACTTTTCTGAGTAACTGACCAACTACAGTCCTGAATGCATCGCAAGAGGGATCTGGAACAAGAGGCTCAGGTGACAGGCATTTATTTGGACCCGTGGGGAAGTCGGCAGGCAATGACCTTTGCTGATTTCTGCAGTGCCTTGTCTATGAAAGCTCTCGGGTCTTGGGAAGTGAGGGCATTCTCTTCCTTGGTTTCTGATGCTCCAGCATCCTCTCTTCCTAAATTCAAGAGAGAAGACAGAGAGAGAGAAGAAGAGTCCATTAGAGGCATTTCCATTGGACACACAGAGCTGGAAGGGTTCTTACAGAGAAGGAAAGCCGGGCCCACGGGAGCAGGGTGAAGTGGGTAAGGCCAATCATGTCACACTCGAAATGACTACAAACAACGAGCACTGGCAGCGGCAGGTGCCATGTTCTCTGTGCCACAGTTTTCCATAGGCTGGTAAACAGAACGCAAGTGGAGAGCATTTGAGGGGGCTTCATAAAGTCAGGGAAAAAATGGAATGGAAAGATAATGGAACTCTTCCAACAACTTTTTGAAGCCCCGTCATACAGTTATGCTGAATTAAACTAAAGTGCACACCCAAAATAAAACAAACAAACCAAAGGAAACTCGCCGTTATTCAGCATGGCCCTAGCCCACAATGAAGACTAGAGATAGGTTAATTTATTATGCACATCTGCTGAAATAAAACAAAATCAAATGCTAACTTTTAAAGTACTTTGGGGCCAGCCATTACAAACAAAATGGTGGAAAAGAGATTATATTTATTAAGTAAAAAAATTTTTTTTAAAGCCCAACCCTGATTTTCCTGGCTTTTCTCAGCAGCATTATATAAAGAGTAAAGTACTTAACGTCTTTTAATGTTTAATTTCCTTTTTAAAAAAATTTATAAAATGCGCATTCACCCCAAGAAACTGAAACCCCATCTTTTCAGTAAAGAGGCAATTCAGCTCCTTATAAGAGGCATACAAACCCTCAGGCACACAAATGGTAAACAACACACTTCGTCTGGTATCTTCTTTTGTTACATTAGATTTCCCTCCCCAGTCCCCCCAAAGTTCTTAGTCAACTGCATTGGCGTTTTGAGAGATTCTAAGGGTCACAACCAATTCATGTGGGACCCACTCCAGATAGCTAAGGAAGACTTATACTTATCATGGTTGAGACATGATCAAAGGCCAAAATAAATAAATAAATCCTTTCAGGACTGGCTGCCTCTTAGCAAAGGCTCAGCTTCAAGCCAATTTTACCATTCTGGGCGTACTCTGGAAACACTGACATGCTTTCACCTACTGGGGATTAAGAACGGTCAACTGTTTGCTTTTCCATCGATGCTAAAACCATACCTAGCAAAGCGTCGACCGACCGAAAAGCACAGGTCTCATTGTTTTCCAGAAAAAGAAATAAAAACAAAATCTTTCCCACTGCCAATCAACCTGTTTCTGATGAAACAGTTAAATCTCTTTACTGTAGATATGAATCTGGATTCCAAAAGCATTAGATGCCTCCAGAACATCTTTCATAATCTTGGGGAGAGAAAAAAATCTCAAATACTTTGTTGATCTGCCTGATAACAAAAGTGCCAAGGTGTTCTCCAGAACAAGAGAATTAAAGGATGATGCTCACTGCCATTGCCTTGGTTCAGACTGACGGCAGCCCTATAGGTTTCTGAGACTGTCAATCTTTAGGGAAGCACACTACATCTTTCTCCCATGGAGCAGCTGATGGGTCTGTACCACCGACCCTGTGGTTAGTAGCCCAACACTTAACCCACTGCACCATCAGGGCACCTTAAAGAAAAACAAGGAGGCTGGAATTGTCATGCACATGCCCCCCATCCCCTGCCCCCCCCTCCCCCCATCTAAACACCCTATGTCAGTGCCGTCTGCCTCAAGACAGGGTAGCGACAGAGATCATTTGTCCATAGCAGGCCCAACCCTGGGGCAACCAAGGAAGACTCCACCTTCGATGACTATTGTTTCACACTGCATTCTAATAACAAGCCAGTCTTCTGTTCCAAACATTATGCCAGGTTACAGCCAAAAAAAAGAGGGCAAGCCACAGAAGTGAGCCCAATCATCTCTGAACTCACACCTGAACATGACCTTCTCATCCTCAGAGCTCATAAGGAAATCCTGGCAGAAACGAGGCTTTGTTCAGACAAAGAGCTAGCTAGTGAATTACACTGAGGCTTACAGCCTTGCAAGTGAGCAACACAGGCACATTCAGTGAATGGGAAGAAGCAGGACGCCAGGTAGAAAGGTGAATCACCTTAAATGGGTTTCCAAAAACTACGTCTTACCATCCTGAATAATAAAGTTGTTAATTTAATAAGGGAATCTACCACATTATTTAATCCAAGATTGTTTAATCACAAGATCATTTGCTCATTCCACAAGTATTTACTGAACAGTAGGCATTGAGGATTTATTGTTGTGTGCCGTAGAGTCAGCTCCAATTCAGTGAACCTGTATAGGGTTTCCGAGGCTGTAAATCTGTACGGGAGCAGAAGGTCTCATTTTTCTACCTTAGAGCAGCTAGTGGACTCAAACAGCTGACCTTACTACGGTTAGCAGACCAATGCATAACCTTCTAAACCACCAGGGATCCTACTGAGGAAGTGTTGTAGTTGCTAAGTGCCACCGAGTCAGTTCTAACTCATAGCAACCCTGTATACAGTTACCAAGGAGCAGCTGGTGGATTTGAACCATCAACCCTGTGGTTCACATGTACAGGTGGCTATTGAAAATACCATGGCTGGGGTTAGGTACACCTTAGTCCTCAAACTGATATCTTTGCTCTTCAACACTTTAAAGAGGTCTTGTGCAGCAGTTCTGCCTACTGCAATCCCTCGATTCATTTCTTGCCTACTGCTTCCAGAGTGTTGATGGTGGATCCAAGCAAAATGAAGTCTGTGACAACTTCAATCTTTTTTACATTTATAATGTTATTTATTGGTCTAGTGTCAAGGATTTTTATTTTCTTTACATTGAGGTGCAGCCCATGCTGAACACTGTGGTCTTTGATCTTCACCAGTAAGTATTTTAAGTCTTCTTCACTTTCAGCAAGCAAGGTTGTATCATCTGCATATCTCAGGTTGTTAATGAGTCTTCCTTCAATCCTGATGCTACTATACTCTTCATATAAACCAGCTTCTCATATTTGCTCAGCACACAAACTGAATAAGTATGTTGAAAGAATAAACCCAGAGCTTGTCAGGATCCACACAATTGAAAGCCTTTCCATAGTCAATCAAGCATAGGTAAACATAGTTCTGGTATTCTCTGTTTTTAGTCAAGATTTATCTGATATCAGCAAGGCTATCCTTGTCTAAATTTACTCGTCTAAATCCAGCTCGAACCTCTGACAGTTCCCTGTCAATGCACTGTTGCTGCCATTTATGAATTATCTTTTGCAAAATTTTACTTGAATATGATATTAATGATATTGTTTGATGATTTCTGCATTCCGTTGGGTTACCTCTTTTTGGAATGGGCACAAATACGGACCTCTTCCAATCAGATGGCCAGTCTGCTATCTTCCAAATTACTTGGCATAGATGAATGAGTGCCTCTAGTGTCGCCTCAGTTTGTTGAACGAGTTGAATTTGTAATCCATCAATTCCCCAAACTTTGTTCTTTGCCAATACCTTCAGTGCACCTTGGACCTCTGCCTTCAGGATCATTGGCTCATGAGCATATGCTTTCTCTTGAAATGGTTGAACATGGACTACTTCTTTTTGGTACAGTGACTCTGTGTGTTCTTTAATCTTCTTTTGAAGCTTTCTGCATCATTTAAGATTTTACTGATATTGTTGTTAAGTGCCATCAAGTCGGTTCCGACCCATAGTGACCCTGCACAGGGGTTCTGAGACTGTAAATCTTTACGGGAGCAGAAAGCCTCATCTTTCTCCCACAGAGCGGCTGGTAGTTTCGAACTGCTGACCTTAAGGTTCACAGCCTGATTCGTAACCACTACGCTACCAGAGACTGATAGAATCCTTCAATATTGCAACTCAAGGCTTGAATTTTTCTTCAGTTCCTTCATCTTGAGAAATGCGTGTTCCTCCTTTTTGGTTTTCTAACTCCAAGTCTTTACACATTTAATTATAATATTTGACTTTGTCTTCTTGAGTTGACCTTCAAATTTTTCTGTTCAGCTCTTTCACCTCATTTCTTAATATTTGCTTTAGCACCTCTATTGGCAAGCAAGTTTCAGAGGGTCTTCTGACATCCACTTTGGTCTTTTCCTTCTTTCTTATCTTCTTAATGATGGTTTGCTTTCTTCCTGTATGATGTTCTTGATGTTGTCCTAGAACTCTTCTGGTCTTTGGTCTTTAGTGTCTAATGCATCAATTATGTTCATGAGATGATGTCTAATTTCAGGTGGGATATATTCAAGTCATATTTTGGCTTTTGTGGATTTGTTTTAATTTTCTTCAGCTTCAGCATGAACTTGCATCTGAGCAATTAATGGTTTGTGCCAAAGCCTGCCCCTGGCCTTGTTCTGGCTGATAATATAGAGCTTCGCCACCATTTCTTCCACAGGTGCAGTCAATTTGATTCTGTTGAGGTCCATATGTATAATCATCTTGTATGCTGTTTAAAAAGGTGTTTGCAATGAACAAGTTATTGGTCTTTCAAAATTCTACCACGTGGTCTCCAGCATCATTTCTATCACCAAGGCCATCTTTTCCAACTACTGACCCTTCCTATTTGTTTCTAACTTTTGCATTCCAATCGCCAGTAATTAGCAATACATCTTAAATGCATGTTTGGTCAATTTCAGACTGAAGAAGTTGGTAGAATTCTTCAATTTCATCATCATGGGACTCAGTGGCTGGTGTGCAAATTTGAATAACAGTAGTATTATGTGGTCTTCCTTTTATACGTATGGATATTATCCTATCACAGACAGTGCAAGATATATCTTGATATGTTCTTTTTGATGATGAATGTGACACCATTCCTCTTCAATGTGTCATTCCCAGGATAGTAAACCACGTGACTATCAGATTCAAAATGGCCCATACAAACCATTTCAGTTCACTAATGCCTAGGATAGTCAATCTTTATGAATTCTTCTTCATTTTGATAACTTCCAAGTTTTCTAGATTCATACTTCATACATTCCATGTTCTTATTATTAATAGATGTTTGCTGTTGCTTCACCTCATTTTGAGTTGTGCCTCATCAGCAAATGAAGGTCCCGAAAGCTTTATGCCAGTCACAGCATAACAGTCAACTTTACTTTGAGGAGGCAGCTCTTTCCCTGGTGTATTTTCAGTGCCTACCAACCTGAGGAACTCTATCTGACAGTAGTCTGGTGCTATTCATAAGGTTTCAATATTCAATATCCTGATGCTGATAGTATTCCCTGCTACTCATAAGGTTTTCAGTGGTTAAACAGTAGTACTCTGCCCCTCGTTCTTCCTAGTCTATCTTAGACTATCTTCAGCTGAAACCTTTTCACCATGGGTGGTCCTTCTGGCACTCAAAATACTGGTAGCATAGCTTCCTGCATCACAGCAACACACAAGCCACCACAGTATGACAATTACTGACAGATGGGTGGTGGAATGTGGATGCAGTATGGAATAAATTATTGATTAATCTACAGCTTGGCTTCAACAGTGAGTTCAAGCACAGCAAAGGGTTGTGAGGAGAGTGGAGGACCAGACAGTGTTTCATTCTGTTAAACAAAGGGTTGCTGAGTCAGAACCAACTCGATGGTACCTCACAACTACAGCATGAAATAATAAATGGTGATGAATGCCAAGGAGGAAACAAAGAGCCACACAGAGGCAGGGGAGAGAACACACGTGACTTGGATGAGGGCTCAGGGACTTGGAGAAAGGCCTCTGAGCAAGCAGCATTTAGGACTATGGTGTGTGTAGGAGTGACAAAGGGGACAAAAGATCTCAGGTGGGGAACAGCATGTAGAAAGGGTAGAGTTGGGATGTTCTTAGCCAAATTAAGGAACAGAAAGAAGATGAAGA
The DNA here is from genome assembly GCF_000296735.1 of Chrysochloris asiatica. NCBI lineage: Eukaryota > Metazoa > Chordata > Mammalia > Afrosoricida > Chrysochloridae > Chrysochloris > Chrysochloris asiatica. The sequence goes on along the minus strand of NW_006408614.1, from coordinate 3,848,267 downwards.
GGCCGGAATGTAGTGAGCAAGAATGAACGGGTCTGGCAGGATACCTGAGTCTAGTCAAGTAGTGCCAAGTGGGCCATGCTAACAACGCTGAGCGCAAACCTAAATACAACAGGAGATGGCTGAAGATTCTGTTCAAGGTAGTGACACTATGCAGGGCACAATGTCAGCAGGCTGAAAGAAGCCATAGGGTGAGCACTTAGGAGCTCCTGGGGAATCCCAGGGGAGACCGAGAGCTCCATGACGCAGACTCTGGGGACGGCATTCCCACGAGTGATTAAAAACATGCTCTGCAGCTGAACTTACAGACTTGATGGAGTGAAGGGTTCCTAGATATGAGAAGTACAGGATTGTTTCCAGATTTCTGACACGACCCACCAAGTTGATGGAGGCATCATGTACTGGCACTAGTAAGACGAGAGGAGGAGTGAAATCAAGAGTTCTAGTTCAGACACAGTTATATCTGAGAGGCCATCTAGGACACCCTCAGGTGACAATGTTGAGTAAGCAGCTCAACATGAAGGTCTGGAACCCCAAAGAGATCTGGCTGTGGCTTTAAATGCAACAACTACTCTGAGCACGTTCACGTTTATACTGCAGCTCAAGGACTGAACTCCACAGCTGTCTAGCTCCTGCTGCTCTTCTGCTGCCCCATACAGCCGTGGGCAAAGTCAGGAATACGGTGCTGTCACTGTTGGAGAAAAGGTGACTGTGAAAATGTCAGAAAGAAAATGTGACTAAGGACGGCACCCGGGGCTGAAAGGCTATGTAGCAGTCTGGAAGAGAGACAGGGAATTTGAAGGACCTTCCAGGCCACCACATGTGCAAATGTCCGGCGATGTGAGAGGGCCTGACACAGTGAAGGACTAGTAAGAGACCACCGTAACTTGAGGCCACACAGCTTGAAGACACATGTGCTGGTCAGGAAGGGCCTGATACAGAGGGAAAGGATAATGCTGGTGGCGATGAGGGCTGGGTCTGCGGCAAAGACTCCAGTTACCACCCAACTGTATTTTCTCCCTCTTCCTCAGTAACCTGCAATGAATTGCTATCAAATGAATTCTGATTTCCTGGCTACCCCATGTGACAGAGCAGAAGAGCCCCACAGGGTTTCCCTGGCTGTCTTCTTTATGGAAGCGGATCACCAGTTCTTGTCTTCCACAACACCGCTGTGTGGGTTCAAACAGCAACTCTGAAGTTGAGGGAAGCTATGTGGATCACGTAGAGACTTTACAAGTGCCTAATAAGAACCCACATTTTTTAGCAGGGCAGACTAGTTAAAAGGTTACCTCAGCCTTTTTACAAGTAGGTGTGGCTCATGTGTCTAAGATTTAGCCAATAAGAAGCAGATGATGAGTTGTGAGTGACTTCCAGGAAATGTCCTTCAAGGCAGGAGATGCAACCTGCCTGCCTTCCTCCTTCCTGTTGGCTTGAAGGTGGATGTGATGGCTGGACCTCAGCATTTATCCTGGGTCATGAGGCCACATGCCAAGGGTGCACTCTACTGTGCAGACCAGCAGGACAGAATGAACCGACAGACTGCAGAGCTGTCCTATAAGCCCTGCCTGCCTACCTTTTTTAGGTGAGATAGAAAGAAACCTTTCTTTTGCTTAAGTCATAGATATTTTAGGACTTATTACTATTCTCAGCAGAATATACTTTCTCACATACAGATACAGCTTGGACACTATCGTGTAAGGTATTTTACAGGCCAGGAAAATTTTTCTCTATAAAGTTATATGAGAGGGTTTCAAAAGTTCATGGAAACATGGAATTAAAAGATAAAGGAAATAGGTATATAGGGGAGACTGCAACACTAGGGAAGTATGCACCCACAGAAGAGTCAAGTGTTGGCGATCAAAAGGGCATCATTTCCCTAAGGACAAAATTCAGAAGGCTGGGGAGAGGAGGAGGAATGGAAACAGGAATTACAGGGAGAAAATGGGAACGGAAATCATCAGATGAAATGAAAAGTATAATTTGTTGATTGTAAAACAGATGATTGGCTTTGTAAACCACTTAATTTACAACAAGTTTGTTTTTGTTTTTTTTTTTTAAAGATACTGGAAGTCCTCCGTGTATATCACACAGACATTGGCGGCACACTGGCGTGGAGACACATAGCAACAGAGATCTCAGGAAGGTGGGGTCATGGTTTAGGTGTGACCTAATAAGAACGTGAATCCAGACAGTGGCAGGGAGAGTGAACAGAGACAAGATGTGAGGGAAATTTCAGAGATCTGTTCAGTGTGTCTTTATCACTGTGAACAACTTTACATGAGAAAAATGAACTTAAATGAAAAATGTTTTTGAATGAACATCAGGAAGAACGCTTTGACCAGGCAAAAACAAAAATCCCTCTGTGACAAACGACTACAGTAGGTGCTAGGTGTCTGCAGCAGGAGAGCAAGATGCCTGCAGTCTCACCATACTGATGGCAGAGTCGGTCCCTCCTAGTTCAAATAATTCTAGAAGCCAATCATTGAGATGACACAAGCGTGGATTTTGTTCAATGCAAAACACATGATCGGCTCTGTAAACCTTCATTCAGTTTATAACAAAAAGTAAAAGAAATAAAAAAGTTAGGAACCAAAATCTTCATCTTAAAGCAAAAGTTTTATAAAAACGAGATATACTTCTAACATAGACAAGGAGCCCTGGTGGTGCTGTAGGATAAGCTAACCTCAGACTGCTAACCTCAATGTCAACAGTTCAAACCCAGCAGCCGCTCATTGGAAGAAAGACAAGGCTGTCTGTTCCTGTAAAGATTTCATCTCGGAACCCTATGTATAGGGTGACCAGGAGTTGGAACTGACTCAATGGCAGTAGTTTGTGTTTTTCACTTTTACGAATAGTCCCTGGAAAAAGACCTCATGCTTGATAAAGCAATGAATCAGCAAAACAGAGGGAGACCCTCAACGAGGTGGACGGACATGATGGCTGCAACAATGGACTCAAGAAGAACAACTGTGAGGATGGCGTAGGACTGGACACGGTCTTGTTCTGTTGGACAGACGGTCACTATGACAAACGTGACAGCATGTAACAGCAACAGCTGAACTAGACAACTGGGCCTTATATTCCCAGAGAAATATTCCAGAAAGAACAGTCCAGTGGAATCCTCATCTCTTTCTATAGATGATTAGAAACTTCCGTTCCACATTTAAAAAGTTAAATGCCATAGTCTGATGAAGCTGGCATTGCCACTTACATCCAACAAGTAAAACACAGTACCTTATTTCCCTAAGAAAAAAATTCTTCTGATTTTGTCATCGAACATAAACATAACACAGTGTCTGCCAGCACTGATGACACATAACACTCTATAGGCACCACTAGTATTTCAGAGGCGAAGAGACTGGAGGGGAAGTGAGGAAGAAGCAGCAAGGACCTGCAGGCAAAAGCATTTCAATCTGTTAAACAAAGAGAATCATGAGCTCTGACAGACCCAAGCCTCTTCTATCTGTCAATCAGGGGTGGGAACGTCCGGTCGGTAGGCCATATCAGACCCGTGGAATCATTTAGCCTGGACCTGCCCAGGCAACTACAGTTCCAGACATCACAATAGGGGTGAGTTAATTAGATGTTTGGTCAAATATAGCAGAGTAATTTTTATATTGATAATTTTGTATGAGCTGCGAATGGTGTTATATATTTTGGCAGAAAAAAGCTTCCCCACCCCTGCTCTAAATGAAAGGCCAGAGAAATTTCCAGTTTCCATCAAGAATTCAACAAAAACTGTAATAAGCATTTGTAAATGAAAATGTGCCTCTCAGTTCTCTCAAAAGGAACCAACCAGAAAAGCTTCTTTTATGGGCTCAGTCCTCATAAAAGACCCTTGCTTGCTGGGAGCAAAAAGGACTTGAAATACTGATGAAGATAAAAGACCACAGAATGGCTGACACCTCAGTGTAAAGAAAACGAAAATCCTTACAACTGGGCTAATCAATAACATCACGAGAAATGGAGAAAAGACTGAAGTTGTCAAAGCCTTCATTTTGACTTGGATCCACCATCAACGCTCATGGAAGCAGCAATCAGGGGATACAAGCACATATTGCATCAGGCAAATCTGCTGTAAAAGGCCTCTTGAAAGTAGTATCTAAAGACATAAGTTTGAGAACTAAGGTGTACCTGACCCAAGCCATGGTACTTTGAATTGCCTCATACGCATGTGAAAGTTGTTGTTATATGCTGTGGAGTCGGTTCCGACTCATAACGACCCTGTACAGGGTTTCCGCTGTAAATCTTTACGGGAGCAGAACGCCTCATCTTTCTCCCGCAGAACAGCTGGTAGTTCCGAACTGCTGACCTTGCAGTTTGCAGCCCGATCCGTAATCACTACGCTACCAGAGCTTCTTATGTGAAAGTTAGACAATGAATAAAGAAGACTGGGAAAGAATCGATGCATTTGAGTGATGGTGTGGGAGAAGATAATTCAAAGTACCACGCACTGCCAGAAGAACAAACAAATCTGTACTGGAAGAAGTGCAGCCAGAGTGCTCCTTAGAAGCAGGATCATCTCTCGTACTTTAGATATACTGTCAGCAGGAACCAGTCCCTGGAGAAGACATCATGCTTGGTAAAGTTGAGGGTCAGTGACAAAAACGGATGGACTGTCACAGTGGTAGCAATGATGAGCTCAAACCAAACAATCACGAGGCTGGTGCAGGACCAGGCAAAGTTTTGTTCTATTGTATAAAGGCAGGGTGGTTATGAGATGGACCCTAACAACAGCCCCCAATGGCAGGAAGAAATGATAACCGAAGTCCTCACAGGCGTTGGTAACACACATTGTGAATAATGCTTTGCTCTGCTGCAAGACTGCCAGGCATGGTGACCACAGACAATCATGTAGGGTTGCCGGGGCTGAATCCTGTCAGGGTCAAGGCTCGGGTGGGGTAGTCTTGAGGGGCACCAACGAGAACCCATCTTCACAGAATTCCCAGCTCCAGTGTGTCTCCCGCTCGGAAAAAAAATCTATCCCTGCTGAATGGATCGTATGGTGTCAGAGAGCATTCAAAGCAAGTCCACGGACATTACCTCATGCGACCTGCTCCACAATCCCCAAGGTCATATTATGAGTAAGGTGTGTACTGTTCATCCAGTTTCACTGAGGTCATGAAGAGGAAGAGTCACTTAAATGGACTCTCACAGCCAGTCAGTGAGAAAGGGCAAGGAGCCTAGTATTGCCTGTGGTAGCAAGAACCGAAACATGGTAAGAGCCCGAAAGACCTGTATTAAGAAAATATTTAACCAAAAAAAACACAAAAAAAAAACCAAACAGAGGGAACAGAAGCAAATACTGCTGAATGATGATGCACAGAGGAGATTGTAATCACTGCAATGAAATGATGGTGTAAAACCGATGTTCTCCCAGGTAAAACTATCACTCAATTCACAATAAAAACTTCAAAAAAAAGAAAATAGATGTACTCACAGAACTCATATGCTAGGAATGAGACAAAGATGAAAACAAACATTTAAAGCCCATGATGCCAGTGATTGCTGGCAAGCAGCGTGCCCAAGGTCAAGGAGAAGGGAGTGGAATAGAGGTCGACAGAGGAACTAATCCCTGAGCTACAGTAGGGAAGGCTGAGTAGGAGCTGTCTGAGTGCATGGGGATAGGAAGCATTCCGGAAAGGGAGTAGAGCATGTATGAAGGCACACAGTCAAGACTAACCTGAAAGAGAGGAAGGTTCTATGTGTCTAAACAGATCATGTGACATGCTGACATAGATAGTTTATAGTTTAGAAATGAGAAGCCGCTGGCACTTTTAAATGTAGAATAACAATCGAATAATATTTGATGAGAAGTCAATAGTCAGTCTACTGCTTTTGAGGTACATGATCTTTTTTCTCTAGCTTTACATTTTGATTCTTTGCCTTTGGTTTCTGTAATTTTAACTTTATCTATCTAGGTTTGAATTGCTTTCTTTTTCTTTTTTTTCATTTTAATTTCTGCAATCATTGATCTTAAATCTATGCATTGGTATCTCCTTTGTTATGGAAAATTTCAGCCTTTACCTTTTCAAGTTTCACCTTTGCCCAATTTCTCTCTGATCTCTTTTTATAACTCTGATTAAACTTAGACATTCTTACCTTATTCTCTAGGTTCTCTTGGCCTCTCCTTTATATTTTGTCTTTGATTCCCAGTGCTATACTCTAGACAGTATTTCCTTACAGGTCTTTCAGTTTGCTAATTTTCTCTTCAACTTTATCCAATCTGCTGTTAAAGCCACCTACCAAGTTATTTTTCTTCAAACTATTTACTTCCATCTATACAAGTCCTTATCCACTGAGTTTTCAATTCCATCACTGTAATGTGAGTCTCTGGCAGTTTTATTTGGTTTCTTTTCCAATTTGCTATGTCACTTTTCCTATTCTTTGTCATAGTTTCCTACTCCTTGCAGATATCTCCAAACTTATCTTTTATTCCTTTAAACACAGCAAGAAACACAACAGCTTTTAGACTGTGGATAACTCTAAGGTCTGATGACATTTTGCAGGTCTGTTTCTGGTGTCTGATGGCTCTTACCCTTGGAGTCGTGTGTCCTTAAATGCCTGGTTATATTTAAGCACCGGTCACTGAATAATTTGAGGTCTAGGCTAAAGAAATCTTCCTTTTGAAAGAATTTCCACTTGATTTTGTCAGATGCCCAGAGGCACAACTACTCTTTAAACCAATTCAAGGCTGCAGATTCCTTGAACCTGAGTTGCAGTTTCATGTGAGAGCTGGTGTGGTTCACATTAACCCTCACCCTGAAGATGTAGCCCTTTGAGACCCCAATTTCTCATGAGGAATTTGGGCTTAATGTCTGTCCGCTATTCCTTCTGGTCAAATCTACAATGTCCTCGCAGCTCTTGATTCCAATTTTACACTGGTGGTACCTGTCAGCTTTTTGATGCTTTAAGGAAAACGTTTCTTGCGTTTTATCCAGACTTTCTTTTTTTTTTTAAAGTAGTTTCAGTGGGAGAGTTGATCTGAATAATCTAGACCATCATTACTATTAACAAGAAGTCTCTAAGATTGTACTTTAGATCTTTTTTCAGGTGGCAGTGTAGAGTGTAGATGGGAAAGGGGTGACAGAGAATGGAATAGGAAGGGAGGGAAGCAGTGACCATCACTGCAAGAAGACAGTAAGGAAGGGCTACAACGACGCCCAGCACTCAGTGCTTACACTAAAGTAATAGAACAAAGGAGGGCGAGAGAAGGCAGGAACTCTCACACTTAATCGTCTCCAATCCCATGAGGGAAGTATTACTATTCTGAGTTGTAGGGAAGAGCAATCAGCAGTTCAAGGAGGTAAAATAACTTATTTCAAAGTTCATCCAAGGAAGACAGCAGTAGAGAGGGGCATCTGAACCCAGCTCAACTCCAAGCCCAAGCTCCTTTCACCACAGCATGATGGGACCAGAAAGAACGATGGGTGCATGTGGGTGGATTTTAATAAAGGGAGGGAGTAGCCAAAAATTCTGCAATTTGGTTAAGAGACGGACATTGAAAGATTTTAAGCAGCCAAATGATCACCAGTTCTCTTTGTGTCATTTACTTGCATCTTCCCATAGGAATGATATTGTCATTGTTAGGCGTTATCAAGTCAATTTCAGCTCACAGTGATCTCATTTGATAAAGTAGAACTGTCCCATAGAGTCCCCTAGGGGGAAAGTCTTTATAGAAGCAAATTGCCAGGTCTTTTCCCACTAGAACCACGATGGGGTTTAAAACTGCCAACTGGTTAGCAGTTGAGCACTTAAGTAGTGTGTTACCAGGACTCCTGGAGGGATGTCAGCAGAGTTAACAGCATGACCTTAGACCTCCCAAGACCTAAATCCAAACTTAGGTCCTACAAGCCTGAGTTAGGTGGCCTGCAACAAGTTACTTCCTCCTTTTCTCTACATGTCTTCCTTTGCATATTAGGAATAGTTTACATGAGTTATGCTTACATGCAATGCTCTGGTGCAAACTATATAAAGCAAAATGCTAGACACTCTTCACATTCTGATGACTCTTAGTTCTTGCAATGAGTCATGAGTGAGTGCCCTTCCCCTGTCCATCACGCTGTGGACAATGACTGGGCAGGCTGGAGCAGAGGTGGATGGCAACATTACAGGGTGGGTGGCATTTCCTCACTGGGAAAACGAAACCCACCTTAAAGGATTAATGTGATGAGTAATCGAAGTTAACGTGCACAAATGTACTAGAATGGCTGGAACACAGTAGGTGCTCAGTAATTTTTATAGATTTAAATTGCACACATTTTTCTGTACACCAAGTGCATTCTGTGGAACAGAAGGAAGGACAAGTTGCTGCTGTTGCTGTCTGCTGCCATCCATACAGCCTTTCAACTCATGGCATCCCTATACACAATGGAACAAAACGCCACCCAGTCCCAGGTCATCCCATAACCAGGTTCAGATCAGCTCATTATAATGGCTGCTTTCTGAACTCTGATAGGCCTTTCCTTCTAGGCTGCCTTACTCTGGAAGCATCATTGAAACCTGTGTACCTTCACAGCCACACACAAGCCTCCAGTGACAGATGAGCAGTGGCCACGCAGGAGGCGCACTGGTCAGGAATGAAAGCTGGGTCTCCCCGATACAAGACGAGGCTTCTACCACTGAGTCGTCACTACCTCACGGAAGGACGAGAGATAGTGTGCCATAGCTAGGCAGGGGCTGGGTCCATACAGAGAGGAGTTTGGAATTATCCCAAAGGTAATGGAGAGCCATAGAAGAATGCAGGCAGGAAACTGACATGATCTATGCATTAAGGCACCTGCAATGGATGCTGTTTGAAAAGACGAATTAGAGGAAGGGCTGAAGGCAGAAGACCCTTAGTGAGTTACTTCAGTAATCTGACAAATGGCCAAGGAGCTAAGAATCCTGGACTGGGAGGCATTTAGAAGGCAAGTACACAAGATGACTTAGATGCTAGTGGGGACTTGGAGTTGGAGGAGATAATATAAGGGAGAGTAAGGAGCCCTTCAGATGATCTCTAAATTCAGGTGGGATAAATTCAAGGTCATACTTTGGCTCTCGAAGACTTGTTTTCATTGTCTTCAGCTTCAATTTGAATTTGCATATCAGTAATTGATGGTCTGTTCCACAGTCTGCCCCTGGCCTTGTCTTCACTGATGATATAGAGCTTTTCCATCTTCTCTTTCCACAGATGTAGTCAATTTGATTTCTTTGCGTTCCATCTGGCGAGGTCCATGTGTATAGTCGT
>NW_006408614.1:3825194-3836556 GCF_000296735.1 Chrysochloris asiatica | reverse complement strand
CAGAGAAAAAGAGGAAGACCCCTAACGAGATGGATTGGCCAGGTGGCATCACTGATGGACTCAAGTGTGGCAGCGATAGTGAGGTTGGTCCAGGATCGGACATTGTTTCGTTCTGCTGTGCGTGGGGTCGCTATGAGTTGGTTCCAACTCGATGGCACCTGACAACAACAACAACAACAACAACAAGGAGCCCTGGTTGCACCGTGGTAAAGCACTCAGCAGTTAACCAAAAGGTCAGGAGTTCAAACCCACTTAGCAGCTCCACAGGAACCCAGACCTGGTGACCTGTTGCTGTAGAGAGGACAGCCGGGGAATCCTTGTGAGGCAGTTCGACTCTCTCCTATAGGGCCACTGTGAGTCAGAATCAACTCAACAACACACAACTAAAAGTGCTGGGAAGAACGCTACCTTTCCTTCTAACAGACCAGCAACACCACCAGGGAACTTGTAGAAATGCCAATTCTCTGGTCTAACTCCAGACTTACTGACTCAAAACGTCTGGGGGTAGGGCCCAGAACTTGGTTTTAACAAGGCCTCCAGGTGCCTCTGATGCCCACTACATACCCTGACCAATGAACCAACGAGGAAGCACGTCTTCCACGAAGCCAGTGGAAACAGAAGTCCAGACTGGGACTTCAGAGTGCCCGTTGTTGGGTGTCAGGTCTGGTGCATCTGAGATGTGCATGAAGAGAAAGCGACCTCAGGGGCAGGACTCCTCAGAATTCTGGATTGCTCAGAATTCAGAGACAAGATCCAAGCACGGAATAGCCCGAACCGCCACCATAAACAAAAAGCAAAAGCAGAAAAGCTTGCCAAGGAAAGCGAGGCATGGTCACAGAGGAGGACGCAAAGTCACCCAAGCCCAAGCAAGAACCCAGTGCAATCGGGAAAGCCTGGTCAGCAGCGTGGCCTGAGAAGAAAGGCCAAAGGCAGCAGAGGTGAGACTCACATTGATGACAGTGACTATGTGAAGTGCATGGGAACTGAGAGGGAGAGGCTGTCCGGTGAGGGTGTGACTAGGGCCTGAGTGAAATTACCACCCAACGGGTCCTATTTAATTTTCTGAAGATAAGAAAAGCTTGGACAAGATTAACTGTAGATGGGAAGGAGCCAGTAAAGAAGGTGTGGTTTCTGTGGCACAATTAAGAAAGGGAAGGGTCCCTGAACAGGAAGGGATGGGATCAAAGGGCTAGGGAAAGGCAAACGTCACTGTTTCTCCCCTGGAAGTGGGACTGGAAAAGAAAGCATGATTTCTGAAGGAGATGGGCTCGCTGAGACACGCAATGGCAGTTGTCCTTTCTGTTTGGGGTGTGTGCTCCATTAGGGGTAACCATGGAATGTGAGTGTGGGGAAACCTGGATAAGCTGGAAGTAAGGTTCTAAATCTTGGGGTTGGAGTTGGAGAAAGCACAGAGATAATAGCATTATCTGAGAGTAGACAATGGGTAATGACAGGAAAAGAAGACCCTGATATGATAAGGAACGGGATGACTACAGCGAATTTAAAGTAAACCGAAGATGCAAGAATTAAGGGGAAAAACGCAAACACTCCATCACTACCTGATTCTCCTGCCCTGTGCTAATTTACGGACTGATAAGAATGAGACAGGCGAGTCCTCATCCTGGCAGGATCTGCTCTGACTCCCCCTCAGGCTGACCACGCAGGACCCTTAGGTTCCTGAGCCAGGCTAAGGACTGGAAATGAGACTCTGGTACCCAAACCTGTGCCCGTTCTCAGATGGGGGTTTTGCACTCATTCCCATCCCCAGCTGTTAGCTGCATCAATTCCACCGTCAGCTGCTTCTGTTTCCTCAGAGCCCGCTCTGCTCCAAATCTCTCTCTTGCCCAGGAGAAACCACTTTGCAATTTCTCTCGACTAAAGCTTTAATTGGCTTTTAGCCTCATTGCTCCCCAAAGACCCAAAATGTAGGCACAGAGCACACTTCTGTGCTTCCCTCTACAGCTGGCTTTCGGTTACAAATTCTGTATCTTTCTCAGCAGACGAATGACTCCTCCAAATTTTCAGTTGAATGCTGAGTTTTTCTTAAAGGGGCCAAGCTTCAACAGCCCAATGCGATTCTTTCAACACGGGCAACATGGCATTTACTAAAAGCAGACAGATGTTTCTTTACTTGCCTTTTAGACCCTATCCACCATAACTCCAAAAAAGGGAACAGGGGACAAGCTATTGCAGAGGATTCAGGAGAGGTTGGTCTCACAGCATGAGAGCTAGCCTAGGTGACTTACGCTGGGCTTTGAGTCTATGACACTACATATGTCAAATATACATGTACTGTATGGCTCTTATCCAAACCACTTCTAGCACATTTGATATTTCACCCTTTTGGATATCTCCAACAAGGTTCATAAACTCCAGCCTACTTCTTAGGCAAAAGGAAAATTCAAACACTGCTTCCCCAAGAGACAGTCTTCTTTTTCAATCCATTTGCTATGATCTTGCATAGAGGAGGTCCTGAAGGTGATCATTTCAAGGCAAAACCAGTCTAGGTGTTGAAAGAAGAGGAATCTGTTGATTTTTCCAGCATGCATCATGTCTGAGAACCAGCAAGTCCCCTAGTAAAAAGAACAAGGCTCCACTCCCAAACAGCTCATGTTTGAAACATCCTTGATGGAAAACCTCTTCTCCTTAATAAGACAACAAGCTCTCCGTCAAAAATGCAAATCGGGCTCAGGCAGATCACTCCAGCCAGACCATACAGACAGGTCTGATTCATTGCTTTTCCTGCCAAATTGGCAAATCTCAAGATTTTATAATGGAGCCTGTAAGGTTGCTGTGGAGAAAGAGATCGCAAGGACTGACGAGAGCAGACTGACGGGGTCCTTCCCTGGTTTCACACAAGAGGACGAAGGGGAGTCTTCTACAGAGCCAGTGCTCAACTATCCTAAGGGGTACAAGTAGATTAGAGCAGAACAAAGAGTTTAATGAGGAGGACAAACCATACTCAACCATAATGATATCAACCAGGAAAGAAAAATAAAATAAAATTAGCTTTAAAGAAGAGTTACCATCCAGAACTAGATGGTGCCCAGCTACCGTAACAGACCCATCTGAGAAAACTCAAGATGATTTAAATAAAAGAAAGAAAGAAAAGACCAGGCTTACCAGTCAAATAGAGACAGAAAGAAGGCCAGGACCATGGGCCTCAGTCTCCTCCCTTCAGGCCTGGAACTGAATTCACTCCACATGGCTCAACTTTCCGCTAAACAATAGACTACCTTATGAAAGGGAACAGTAACATTAGGGAGGTGCATACTCCTTAGAACAATCAACCATTTAAGATCAAAAGGACAGCATGTGCCCAAGGACACAGTTCCCTAGAAGAAGGGAATACAGAGAGGACCTGAGATCCATGATACTCCCCATGTTGTGGGGAACCAACAACATGAGACAAAAAGTGTACGGCTAGGTGAACGAAAATTGGATCCTTCATCCAACTCGCAATGAAACATATACAAACAGAAAAGTCACAGAAAGGAAAGGTCACAAAACTGGTTGAAGAAAGTATGGAAAGTGTGTGAAGGAAACATCTTATTGTAAGCAGACTCTAAGATAACCCCTATGACCCACACCTCCAATTATCTGTGCTCTTTTGTAGTCCCCTGCCCTCTAACCAACACAGTATGACAAAGATGGTGACGTCAACGAGTGGGTGACCTCAGAGCAGACTGTCTTCCTTGCTGGACCTGAGGATATAAGTTGCCATACAGAGAACCAAAAGCCTGCAAGGAAGTGAGGTCCTCAGTCCAGAAGTCTACAAGGAACGGGATCTGGCCAACAAGCCATGTGCTTGATGTACTTGGAAGCTGAGCTTTCTCTAGCTGAGCCTGCAGATGACCCACACACCTGGTCTGCAGTCTTGGGAGACACTGATGCAGAGAAACTCTCTAGATTCCTGGCCCACAGCAACTAGGAGATAATAAATGTGTGGCTCGAGGCTGCTACATCTGTGGCAATTTGTTATTCAGCTACTGAAAACTAATACTCACACTCACACATTTAAGATAGCAGTTGGCACTTGAAGAATGGAGCAATCTCCACAGGAGGAGCTGGGAAACAGGCAGCACTCGTGGTGGAAGAGGAGACACACAGACACAAAGGCAGACGAGGGAAGAGAAGGTTTGGAGTAATAAAAAGTACTGTTCAGCTAGATCAAAGCTTTGAGTCAAGCAGTCCCAGTGGCACTGTAGGATAAGCACTGGACTACTAGCCACAGAGTGGGCCTTCAATCCATCAGTAGCTCTGTGGGATACAGATGAGGTTTTCTACTCCCATGAAGATTTACAGTCTTGAAAACCCTATGAGTCATTCTATACGGTTTGATTTGGGGCTGATTTCGGGTAGGATTGGAGTCAGAATTGACTTGACAGCAGTTAACAACAACAGTGCAAGGACCATCAAGGCTGGAGAGCCGAGATCCTCAACCACTGGGCACAGAGGACTACATACAGAGTGCCCAGCACTTGACAGATTCTTCATAAACAGATGATGGATGGATCAGAGTGGATGACTAGAGGGTAGATGGGGGAAGCACAGCTGGATGGGTTGGATTAGATGACTGGGTGAATTGGTACATGGATGGATTAAATAGACTGGATTGGGGGGGGGGGTGCTTCACCTCTCTATGACCAGGCCCCTCATAATCATTCCATAAAAGCTAAGTGAATAGCAAAAGCAAATGGCACCGGTTGTGATGGCTTAAGATGCAAAACTGTACAAACGAAGAAACCTTAAGCTATTTCATTTCTGTCCATGAATCACGACAGCCTTTATGTTAAATATTTAACACAATTTCAAAATATATTTGATCATAGAAATTTTTAGCTAGCACTTTTTACATGATTTTGTCCAATTCCTCTACTTCAGAAGCTGAATAAAGATGTTAAATAAGTTCCCTTTACTCTCGTCTTTCCAGTGTCCGGGTTGCTACTAGTTGGACTGTTTGGTGCCTGGTCAAAGAAACAGAAAATACCCAGATAGCTGAGGAGAATGCATACTGAAAACAGACTCAAAGAAAATTAACTTTAAAGTTTTATAAATCACAGTGGAAAAAAATACATCTATGTATTTTTTGATGTAATAAATTTCCATTTGCAAGGTTATTCGTGCCAGCATTTACTACTTAAAGCAAAGATTGGAACCTGGGGGCTTTTGCATAACTTTTTGACAAAACTATCTAGCAGCTCAATAGGGGCTCACAGGGCAGCACTTTACAGTATGTTCAGATAAACAATCGTTGTAGCAATTTTATACATTTCCTCAAAAATCTCTCTCAACCTATTGTCAATCTCTTTAAAACCTTTACTCCATAATTGCTATCAGGCCTGACTGTAAGGGTTGGATATGTAAAGGTAGACATTTTGTAGCAAAAGGAGGGGAGTGGTTGGTTTTGCAGTCCAGGAGGGAAGATCCCTGGGACCATCAAGGGAGAAGACTGGAGTGTGGGACATTACCCAGAGAAAACAGTGACACCAGAGATGGAGGCAGAGACAATGACGAGGAGAGATGGAGCAGCTGGGGACTCTAGACCCAGAGAGGGAGAGGAGCTGTGTGCTGATGACCAGGAGGATGGCTTGCAGGGTATACCCTTTCGTTGTCTGATAATGCATGGAGGGGATTGTAATCATGGCAATGAAACAATATATGATAGGATGAATGTAAACCTAATGTTCTCCCAAGGAAATGATCACATAATCCACAACAAAAAATTAAAAAACAAAAAAGCTTTTTTTTTGTACTGACAATATATTTTCTGTACTGACAATATACTAATTTCCCCAGACTCGGATAACAAGCACCACAGATTGGATGGTTTAAAATAACAGAAGTTGATTCTCTCACGGTTCTAGCAGTGAGAAGTCTCTCTGACTACATCATTTCTTTCCATCACTTTAGCTTCTATACATTCAAGAGCAAGTTTCAGAGTCTCTTCTGACATCCATTTGGTCTTTTCTGTCTTGCCTATCTTTTTAATGATCTTTTGCTTTCTTTACATATGATGTTTTTTGTCTTTAGTCATTAGTGTCTAATGCATCAAATCTGTTTTTGAGATGGTCTCTAAAGTCAGGAGGGGCATAGTCAAGGTCATATTTTGGCTCTCATAAGCTTATTTGAATTTTATTCAGCTTCAAGTTAACCTTGCATAAGAGCATTTGAAGGTCTGTTCCACAGCTGGTCCTGGCCTTATTTTGGCTGATGTTATTGAGCTTCAACAGTGTCTCTTCCCACAGATGTAGTCAACTCGACTTTCCTGTGTATTCCATCTGGTAAGGTCCACGTTATGTTGCTGAAAAAAAGGTATTTGTAATGATTAAGTTACTGGTCTTATAAATTCTATCATGGGATCACTAGCATCATTTCTATAACCAAGGCCCTATTTTCCAATTATAGATCCTTCATCTTTATTTCCAGCTTTGGCATTCCAGCCACCAGTAATTATCAATGCATCTTGATGACTTGTTTGATCAATTTCAGACTGGAATAGTAGAATTCTTCAAATTCTTCATCATTGGTTTTAGTGTTTGGTGTGTAAATCTGAACAATGGTGATGTTAGCTGGTCTTCCTTGTAGGCATATGGATATTATCCTATCACAGACAGCATTGTACTTCAAGATAGATCCTGAAATGTTCTTTTTGATAATGAACGCTATTCCTCTTCATTTTTGTCATCCTCAGCATAGTAAACTGTATGATTGTCCGATTCAAAATGGCCAATACCATTTCAGCTCACTAATTCCTAATGTATGGATCTTTATGCATCCCATTTCATGTCTGACAACTTCCAATTTTCCTAGATTCATACTTATTACATTTCATGTTCCAATTATTAATAAAAGCTTGCAGCTATTTCTTCTCATTTTGAGTTGTGCCCACTCAGCAAATGAAAGTCCTAAAATCTTTGCTGCATCCAAGTAATTAAGATAAGGTCTACTTTGAAGGGAGTCCTGGTGTAGTGTTGTAGCATAAAGCACTGGACCGCAAGGTTGGTATGAAATGCAAGGTTGGTGGTTCAAACCAACCAACTGCTCCTCAGAAACCCTCTAAAGGCTTGTTAGGATTTGAAATGGACTTGATGGCAGGTAATAACAGCTACTCTGAAGAGGCAGCTCTTCCCCGGTCGTATTTTGAGTCCCTTCCCACCTGAGGAGCTCATTTTCCAGCACCATATCAGGCAATGTTCTGCCACTATTCATAAACTTTTCAATGGCTATCCTTTCAGAAGTGGTCCACCTTTCTTTCTTCCTAGTCTGTCTTAGTCTGGAAGCTCTGCTAAACCTGTCCACTCTGGATGTCTTAGCTGGTATTTTAAAAACTGATGGCATAGCTTCCAGCATCACAGAACACAAATGCCACCACAGTACATACAACAAGTGGTGACATTTTATTTGTGTAAATATATGGCAACTATCAGGATAATGGGCAAATACCATGACAAGGAAATTTACAGAACTTGTTGTTGCATTGTTGTTAAGTGCTGTCAAATTGGTTCTGACCCATAGAGACCCTGGAAAGGGTTTCTGAGGAGCAGGTGGTGGTGAGCTTGAACCACCAACCTTGCAGTTCAAACGGCTTTGCAGTCTAGTGCATTAACTCACAGCACCACACCAGAACTTAAAGACTACAATAACTAGAAAATTAGGTCATTCCAACTGCTGCAGGGATGAGAAGGCCGAAGAAGTGTCATGCACTGCTAGTGGGAGTGTCAACTGGAGTAACCCTGATACTTTGGGCTCAGTCAACCATGAATGAACTGCTGCTCTGCCTGGCTTGGTTCCCTGTCCAATGTTGCTCTGGGAGACTTCCCGGGAGGAAATGAGTGGCTTAGTACAGGGCTTGAGTTGTAAGTGCATTTTACGTCCTGATCAGCAATCTTACAGGCTATGACTACACCACTACCCACTTGAAAAGAAGACAGGAGAGCAAAAGTAGAAAGCAACTGGAATGCAAAGATGAACTAGGATTAATAATCTATTTATAACTATAGCATAACACCAAAACCCTTTCTAGAAGTCTTAGGAAAAGTGCCTGGTGTTCTTAAGACTATGGTGTCTTTCAGCAACACATTTCAAAACTGAAAATGGTGCCAAAAGTTTTAACACTCCTAACTTTAACCAGATTTTATATTATCCTGAGCAACAGATGCTGGTTGGAATATCCTAAAAGACACTGTGAGTTTTTTCAAAAAGAGCAGATTGCAACTTTCCTAAATATCAAGAGGGCAAGAAATGAGAAACAGCCATGTAGTTTCCACAAACTCTATTTAGAGGCTAGCAAGAAAAGAAATCTGTACCAGACACTAAGGGAAGAAGTACGGGCGGCTTCTTCAGGCAGGGTTAGTAAGGAAGCACTAGAAATACCAATAGGAGAGGGAGAAGTAAGAGGAATGAAGGAATCACATGTCTTTCCTTATACAAGGGAGGGAGGGCAATTACACTAGAGCATTAATCCCGACCAAGTCTGACATCAAAATTTCCCAAACTAATGTCCTCTCCCAGACAGCGGTTGTCCCATCCTTCCAGCCAGCCACACTCATAGGAGCTTCAGCTGTTTCACCCCTTCGACCTGAGGCTCAGAAGGAGAGAGGCTGCAGAGGGCTGCCAAGCCGGGTCGGTCACCAGAGCTAGCTTTCCACGAAGTCATTTAGGGTCAAACATTCAGCAGGTTTTAAAGTGCTCCTGTGCCTGGCTTTGTCTTCCTCCTGAGTTACTTTTCTTCCTCAGTAGCTTGCTAAGGAAGGACCTGGCTCGGTAAGGTCCTGGATACTTCCCTCTCTTTCCAGTGTAAAGACACGAGTCACACACTGAACTGCTTGACAGTACTCATGCACTTAGGAAGAGGGCCATGGCAGTCAACTGTGTTCAGAGATAGACCGGAGGAAGAAGCACTGAAGAGTGAAATGCAAGAGAGCACCCAAATGAAACTGGATGGGTGCTGACCAGTGAGACCATGGGGCCTCTGCAGGTCACAGGGACAACCACGGGAGCTTGGGTGTCCCGATCAGAATGCTCGATAAGGAGCGAGGAAGCACGAGCTGCTCCATTCAAGGAGAATTTCCGGGCTGAAAAGTGTTTCCACATGAACCCTGAGCCCACTCTCACTCCAGGCCCCTGCTCATCAGCAGCAGAGAAGCAGGGCCATCCTCAGGTGGTCACATGCAGAAATCTCCCCCAGCTCCTTCCGGACAGGAGTGAGGGGTGCACACGTATATGTGGAACATCTCCCTTACTCATCTGCTGGCCTTCCTCCGAGCCTTTCCCGCGGGCTGTGCCAGACACGTCTTCCAGATCAGCTCACTATCTAGTCTGCCTGGGCCAGAGCAGTTGGGCTCAACCTCTCCCAGCACTCCATTTGGCTGGAGAACATACACGCTCCACGTGGCACTCTTAGAAAGTTCTAAACAGAAAGGAATCCATTGTCATGGTCCCTCCTATATCCCAGAGTGGGTCAGGTAGGATCCTGGACCCAGGATCTCACTCAGGTGTCTCTAGTTGCTGTCTTCTGTGACCAGAGGACTTGTGACAGCAATTTCAATCACAGAAAATAAAACTGACTTTTAAATGGGATTAGAATCCCAATATTTTCTAGAAATAATCTGCTTATGTATTTAGGGGATCCCTCACGCCACAGAAATACTTATAAATGTACCAAATGGAACCAAAGTCCAGGGTAAAGGAAAGTGCTGTTTTTTAGTAAGGATTTGAAAAACTGGTTTAATTCTGAGAATATCAATCTCAGGATGGGACTGAACTCCACGTGAGAAATCTGGAAGTGGACTATTAATACACCCCCAAACCTATTATGAACAGGACAGAAGTCACCACTGACCCCCCCACATCCCTCCCCCCAGCATCTTCTTTCCTCTTGTAACTGCAGCTGGAAGCCCGTCAGCCTACAACCCTCCTCCCACAGAGTTGCCCCAGGAGAGACACTGTGAAGCGACTGAGTCCTGTGTAGCTCATTCTGCAGCAGGGAGAGAGCGCGTCTTCCCACACTAGGTTTACAAAAGCAACATGTCTAACAGCAGCCCAACACTCACCTTTTTCAGGAACACAAACAGAGAGTTTCTGAATGCCATCAATAACCACACTTTGTGTGTTGCTATGTCCATCTTCCACATCACTACCATCGAACTGAGCCTCTATGATGACATCAGGACTATCATCGCAGCCTTTTGGGGACAGGGGCAGGGGACGGCGTCTGCAGAGCTCCTCGGGGATATCTGACTCATTGGCAGTGTCAGTCTCTTTGTCATTGCTCTCCGGCTTAATTACCTGAAGAAAACAGAAACATTCTGCTAAGTCACTGAGGAGTGAGGCTGAGGGGGGCACGAGGAGAGCAGAGTTTCCTTTCTTAATGGTTCCTTTCCAAGGAAAAAGTGTGCATTCAGAAACTTCAAACACCGCACTATAGTCTGAACAGGGCCTTTTCCCTCCAGATGCAAAGACCAATTTATGAAGGTGATTCATTCAGCAATGTCAGGTTGGCACTCCACTCCTCAAGATGTCCAAGATTAGCACCGTGTCTACGTCTCACTCTTCTGATGCATTCTCATCTCCTGCTTCAAAGGCCTGGCATACCAGAAGTGCCAACCTTCACCAGGACTCATCACACAGGGGCCATGAGTGTGTTTAACAATGACAAAAGACAAGATGTGGCACTGCCCTCCACATGAAACTGCAAGAAGACAAGATAAAGTGGGAGAACCAAATTTACATGCACACAAACGAGATTAGAAAATGTCCTTATGACAACATCAACCCTGAATTCTCCATGTGCAGACCTGAAATCAGACTCTAACGCACAGACTGGTGGCCATTTACACTAGTGATTGTTGTTGTTGTTATTGTTAAGTGCCATCAAGTCAGTTCTAACTTTAAGCGACCCTGTATAGGTTTCCGAAGAGCAGTTGGTGGATTTGAATTGCTGACCTTGTGGTTTGTAGTCCAGTGTTTATCCTACAGCACCATACCAGGAGTGGTTAGAATAAAGCAAATCAGAGAAAAGAATCTAGATGAGAACCCAGTTAATGTATTTGTCGTATGATGGCCACATAACACCCCTGGATTTCTAGAACACTGTAGAAAAAGAACAAGGGGCTTCAAAAGTCCGTGGACAGATTCTATTATCTTTTCATTCCATTTTCCTGTGGAATCTGTAAAGCCCCCGCCCCCCATATACCAAGTGTTATTAGTCACCTTTAAGGAGCTCTGGTAGCGTAGTGGTTACGAATCGGGCTGCGAACCTTAAGGTCAGCAGTTCGAAACTACCAGGTGCTCCGCGGGAGAAAGATGAGGCTTTCTACTCCCGTAAAGATTTACACCCTCGGAAACCCTATACAGGGTC
>NW_006408614.1:3824484-3825094 GCF_000296735.1 Chrysochloris asiatica | reverse complement strand
ATGCGTTCCATTTCATTTTTGACAACTTCCAATTTTCCCAGATTCATACTTTGTACATTCCACGTTACGATTTTTAATGGATGTTTAAGATGTTTCTCTTCATTTTGAGTTGTGGCCCATCAGCATATGAAGGTTCTGTGCACTTTTCTTCCCCGAGCTTAACTCTATTCATGTCATTATGGTCAACTCTACTTTGAAGAGGTATTTTTTCTCCCCAGTCGCATTCTGAGTGTCTTCCCACCTTCCAGTCCTGTATCTGACAATGTTTCTCTGCTATTCATACAATTTTCAGTGATTAGCGATTTGGAAGTAGTCTGTCACTCTTTCTTCCTAGTCTGTCTTTGTTTTGTAGCTCATCTGAAACCTGTCCACCATGGGTAACCCTGCTGGTTATTTAAAATACCGGTGGCATAGCCCTCAGAATCACAGCAACTCAAACCACCACAGCACATCAGGCAGACGAGTGGTAGCGGTTTGGTTTTATGATTTCAAAGATCAGCTCGAGAAGATAAAGCCAAATACTATAATAAAACATGCAAAGATTTAGAGTTAGAAAACCAAAAGGGAAGAACACAGTCAGCATTTCTCAAGCTGGGGGAACTGAAGAAAA
>NW_006408614.1:3810046-3820300 GCF_000296735.1 Chrysochloris asiatica | reverse complement strand
AGATGAGGCTTTCTACTCCCGTAAAGATTTACACCCTCGGAAACCCTATACAGGGTCGCTATGGGTCGGAACCGACTCGATGGCACATAACAACAACATAACAATTAGTCACCTTTAAAATAAAGGTAAATTGGCTTATTCTCATTAGCTAAAAAAAGGACAGATTCTACATACTACCTTTTTCAGGGCAGGGTTTTATTCTGTTGTTATGAATCAGAACCAACTAGATGGCACCTAACAATAATAATTACTATAACAGCTGCTACTTGGAACATCACATCCTTTTAAGACTCTATTTCTTCATGAGAAACTACAGGCAATTTAAACATAATTGTACAATTAAAATGTGATATTATATATATATATATATATATATAAAGTACATTTTTTCATTCTTTGAAACAACTATTGGAAGGCCATCCTTGAGCCAGGTGCCCTGATGAGGTCTACACTCCAGTGTGGAGATAGATGGCAAACAACTGGCAGGCAGACCTCTGAAGCTATTGAGGGTTTAGTTCCAGACCACAGACATAGAGTGAATATCTCAATCAAGCGAGGCACATGAATGTTTTGGCTTCCCAGTGATGCTCACACTCTACTGTGTATGAAGCTCGCAATGGCGGGATGAAAAAGTTTTAAATATTGGGAGAATGAAAAATGGGACACAAAGACAACAGACTGGTTTGGCACAGGGTGGCCCACACACCGTCTGTTGGTAAAAACTGAGGTACAGTGTGAAGTGCAATACAGCAAAGCTCGATCACACAAGCTTTCTTTATGCAGCAATGGAGATCGAGCAAGTACATTTAACAATTCTCAGAGTCTAACTTGGTAGGTTCAAAGCAGACGCCTCCCTTCAATCAACCAGATCATGCTTAATGAAAGACTGTAATCCAACACAAGCAGAAGATGTCATTCAAGGAAACCTTTGCCAAAATGTTTAAATGCCATCGATTCTGATGAACACACCACCCCCAGACAGTTTACATTATAGTTGCCACTTAAAAAGGCAAAATAAAAATTTACAAAGATATACACAATCAGGATATACAGACTCTTAAGAATATCTCCCACACTATTTTTTAAATTGACTTCATAAATGGGTGGTAATCAAAAAGTTATAAGCAATGGTCCATTCTTCTGAGCAAAATTTTGCTTTTAAACAAAAAATGTTTTAACCTTTTGATTCTCAATCTTTGAGTAGCATTGATGACATTCTTTTACACTCTGAATTTCGATTTCTATTTTCCGAATCAATCATTCATTCACTACTCACTCATTTGTTCTTTTCACAAGAATTTTAGAAACAAGCAAGGTACCTTTTATCTTTTTTTAAATTCATTCTGTTTCTTTTCTTTTTAACTTTTTATTGTGAATTGGGTGACCAGACCAGATCCATTTTCCATCAACAAACAATTCAGACCCATGAATTTCATGGCACTGATGGCAAGCCGGCTAGGCCAGAAGTCTGTAGTTAAGATGTCCCTGAGCCCCTTCCCACAGGAACATGAGTGCTGCCAGGACACTGAATAACATGCGATGATAAAGCCAGCTCTCCTCAGTTCATGTCTCTCTTGTCACACTGGCACTGATTTCACACCTGACCCCAAGTAGAGGGTCATTCAAAAAGAGGGAATTCATTGGCAAGTTGTGAAAGAAAAAGAATCTGACTTCACCCAACTCAGCAAAACCAACCCAATCCCAGCCCAGTACCACTGAGTCACTTCTGACTTCTGGAGACCCAGCAGAACAGAGAACTGTCCCATAGGTTTCCACGGCTGTGAATCTTTACAGAAGACTGATACATCTTTTTCCCTAGGAATAGCTTTCAGTTGGTGGCCATGCATTTAACCGCTGTACCACCAAAGCTCATCTCAGATCAGCATACCAACTAGATTTCCTTAAGAATGCCTGACAGATACAATATATTGAGAAGACCTGCCCCCAACAATCCTCAAAGAATTATCAGAGCATCCCAAAGCACTGGCAGAAAGTACCCATGCGTACACACATCCTGTAGAGCTAAAATATGCTGATTATCACGTGATCGCAGATCAATGTGTCACCCCGACTCATACTTCTCCCCAGAGAGCAGGAAAAGGTGGTGAAAGAAACTACCCGACCTGCTGGAGTGAGACTCCCAGCTAAAATGCAGTCCTGTGGGGCAAGGTTAAGAATGGGCTCAGGCCCTTAGCATCTATTGTGTATTTACTGATTTTTGTCCACAAAGATTTCACAAAGGATTTGTTTTCCACAGACCATAAAGGAAACATTACAAAGGGAACTAGAATTCTGACTTTATAAAACTCAAAGCCTTAACTATCCCACAGTGAAAGATAGTCTTGCTATGTCAAAAACTCCATGTACAGTGGCAATTCTATAATCACCAGGATTCAACCTGCCGAATTCCATAGTCACCCAACCAGCAACAGGCAGAATGAGGACTCAAAAACAATCCACTCAGTTCGGAACCGACTCTACGGCATGGCAGCACCACCACCACCACTCCCAAGGTGGCACAAATGGTTAAGCACTAGACTACTAGCTGAAAGGTTGGCACTACAAACTCACCCACAGGCATCTTGAAAGGCAAGTCTAGTTAACTGCTTCTGAGAGGTTATAGCCTTGAAAACCCCAGAGAGCATCTATTCTGCACACATGGGCGCATCCTCAGTTGGAATCCACTCATCAGTAACTAACAACACCTAAGCTGGCTTTCCCCAGGGTTTTCATAAGTATAAACAAGAAAAGGAGAAGAGAGTCTATAGAACATAGGAAATGGCTTCAAATCGTTCATGGAAAAATTCCTTGAGTTTTTCATGCCATTTTCCCACACACTTTTTGAAGACCTCTCACATACACAAAAGCAAGGAAGAAAGAAAATGAAAATTTCTTTTAGGAATGGCAAGTAATAGTGAAAGTGTACAGGAAGAATGAGCAAGGAAGATGAAGAAGCAGATGTGAAGATCCCTCAATATAGATATAACCTTCCAGTCTTTACTGTAAAGTTAGTGAAGAGAGAAATAGAATGAAGTATTTAAGAGCAAAAACTCTACAACCAACACAGCTGAATCAAGTCATTGGCAGATTAGTTAAACTCTTTGAGCCTTTCAGTTTCATAACATTAAAAATGAATACAAGAGGAACAAATATCACAAGATTATTGTGGGAACCACATGAACTACTCCAGCACTCACCTGTCAGCTTGTCATGCTGGGGTGGTTTGTATGTTGCTGTGATTCTGGAAGCTATGCCGCTAGTACTGTAAATTCCAGCAGGTTCACCCATGGTGGACAGCCTTCAATGGAGCTTCCAGACTAAGACAGTCTTGAAAGAAGAAGAGGTGGGCCACTCATAAATGGTTAGCCACTGAAAATCTTATGAATAGCAACAGAATATTGTCTAATATTGTGCAAGAAGATGAGCTTCTCTGATCGGAAGGCACTCCAAAAACAACTGGTGAAGAGCTGCCTCACAAAAGTAGAGTTTACCTTAAGGTCATGAATGGAGTAAATTTTTTTGGAACTTCATTTACTAATGGGGTTAAAATGAAAAGATACAGCTGTAAGCATCCAATCATAATCAGAATGCAGAATATATGAAATTGAATCTAGGAAAACTGCAAGTTATCAAAAATGAAATGGAAAACATAAAGACTGATATCTTAGGGATTGTTGTTGTTGTTGTTAGGTGCCATTGAGTTGGTACCGACTCATAACCACCTTACGCACTGACCAGTCCTGCACCAACTTCAAAACTGTTGTTACATCTGAGTCCACTGCTGCTGCCAGTAGGCCAATCACTGGGAGTCTTCCTGTTTTTTCACTGATCCTCCACTTTGCCAAGCATGATGTCTTTTTCCAGAGACCAGTCCCTCCTGATAATATGTCAAAAGTATAAGACACAAAGTCTGACCATCCTTACTTCTAAGGAGTATTCTGGCTGTACTTCTTCCAACACAGACTTGTTCATTCTTTCAGCAGTCCGGGGTACTTCTGTAACTCAAATGCACCAATTCTCCCATGGTCTTCTTTATTCACTGTTCGACTTTCATAAGCATATGAACCTTGGGACATGAGCACTTTGGTCTTCAAACTGACATCTTGTGCAGCAGATCTGCATAATGCAATATGTTGTTTGATTTCTTGACTGTTGCTTCCATGGTTGTTGATAATTGATAGAGCAAAATGACATTTTTGACAACTTCAGTCTTTTCTCCATTGATATGGATGCAATTTATTGCTGTTTTTTTTTTTTTTTTACATTGAGGTTCAACCAAAACAAAAGGCTATGGTCTTTGATCTTCATCAGTATTTTAAGTCCTCTTCCCTTTCAGCAGGCAGGTAGTATCATCTGCATATCACAGGTTGTTAATGAGTCTTCCTCCAATCCTTATGCAACCTTCTTCTTCATTGAAACCAGTTTCTCAAATTATTTGCTGAGCACACAGACTGAATAAGCATGGTGAAAGAATACAACTCTGGCACACAACTCTCCTAATTTTAAACCATTCAGTGTTCCCTTCTTCTGTTCAAACAACTGCCTCTTGGTCTATGTATAGGTTTTTCATGAGCATTATTAAGTGTTCCGAATACTCATACTTCACAATGTTGTCCATAGCTTGTTATGAACCACACAATCAAAAGCCTTTACGTAGTCAATAAAGCACAGGTAAACATCTTTTTGGTATTCTCTACCTTCAGCCAAGATCCATCTGATGTCAGCAATGATATCCCTCATTCCACATTCTCTTCTGAATCCAGCTTGAACCTCTCGGAATTCTCTGTCAATGTATGATTGTAGATGCTTTTGTATTATCGTTAGCAAAATTTTACTTGCATGTGGTATCAATGATATTTTTTGATGATTTCCACATTCCCTTGGGTTACCTCTCTTTGGAATGGGCACAAACATGGATCTCTTCCAATCAGTTAGCCAGGTAGTGGTCTTCTAAATGTCTTTGCATAGACGAGTGAGTATATCCAGTGCTGCATCAGTTTGTTGCAAGATTTCAATTTCTATTCCAT
Organism: Chrysochloris asiatica; assembly: GCF_000296735.1. Classification (NCBI taxonomy): domain Eukaryota; kingdom Metazoa; phylum Chordata; class Mammalia; order Afrosoricida; family Chrysochloridae; genus Chrysochloris; species Chrysochloris asiatica. The sequence goes on along the minus strand of NW_006408614.1, from coordinate 3,815,273 downwards.
CAATTCCAGGAGCCCTGTTCTTTGCCAATGCCTTCTGTGTACCTTGGACTTCTTTCTTCAGTATCATTAGCTCTTGATTATATGCTACCTCTTGAAATGTTTACACACTGACTTTTTTTTTTTTTGGTACAATGACTCTGTGTATTCTTTCTATCTTCTTTTGATGCTTTCTGTATCTTTCAATACATTGGTTAGGCTTGAATTTTTCCTTCAGATCCCTCAGCTTGAAGAATGCTAAGCATGTTCTTCCCTTTTGGTGTTCTAACTCCAAGTCTTTGCACATTTAGTTACAATATCTGAATTTGTCTTCTTGAACTGACTTTTGAAATTTGCTGTTCAGCTCTTTTATCTCTTCTTTCTTCCATTTGCTTTAGCATCTCTATGCTGGAGAGTAACTTTTAGAGTTTCTTCTGACATCCATTTTGGTCTTTTCCTTCTTTCTTGTCTTAATGACCTTTTGCTTTCTTCCTGTGCTATGCATCATTAGTGTCTAATTCATCAAATCTGTGCTTCAGATAATCTCTAAATTCAGATGGGACATGTTTTAATCATCTTTTGGCTCTCCTGGATTTGTTTCAGTTTTCTTCAGCTTCAGCTGGAACTTGCATATGAGCAATTCATGGTCTGTTTCACAGACTTTCCCTAGTCTTGTTTTAGTTGATGATATGGAACTTTTCTATTGTCTCTTTCCACAGATGTAGTCAGTTTGATTTCTTTGTATTCCAGCTGGTGAGGTCCATGTATATAGTTATCTTACATGTTGTTTAAAAAAGGTATTTGCTATAAATAAGTCATTGGTCTTGCAAAATTCTATCATGTGATCTCCAGCATTGCTTCTATCACCAAGGCCATACCTTCCAGCTACTGATCCTTTCTCTTTGTTTCCAACCTTCTCATTCCAATCACCAGTAATTATCAATACATCTTGATTGTATGTTTGACCAATTTCAGACTGAAAAAGTTGGTAGAATTCTTCAATTTCATCACCATAGCTTTAGTGGTTGGTGTGTAAATTTGAATAATAGTGGTATTAACTGGTCTTCCTTGTGGTGGTGTTGGCGGTGATGTGCCGTGCAGTCAGTTCCAACTCATAGCAACCCTCTATGGAGTTTCTGAAGCTGTAAATCTTTATGGGAACAGAAAAACTCAAACTTCTCCTGTGGAACTGCTAGTAGTTTCAAACTAGTGACCAGGTCAGTAGCCTGACTTATAATCACCATGCTCCAGAGCTCCTGGTCTTTTTTGTAGGTGTGTGGATATTATCCTGACACAGTCAGCACTGCATTTCAAAACAGACCTTGAAATGTTCCTTTTGAGGATGAATGTGATGCCATGCCTCTTCAATTTGTCATTCCAGGCATAGTAAACCATGTGATTGTCAGATACCAGTTCATTTCAGCTCACTAATGCATAGAATATCAATGTTTATGCATTCATTTCATTTTTGACAACTTCTAATTTTCCTAGATTCATACTTCCATTCCATGTTTCGATTATTAATGGATGTTTACAGTTGTTTCTCCTCATTTTGAATAGTTGTTGTTGTTAAGTGCCATCAAGTCGATTCCAACCCATAGTGACCCTGTTTAGGGTTTCCAAGGAGCAGCTGGTGAGCTTGAACCACCTAACTTGCAGTTCAGATGACTCTGCAGTCTGACGCATTAGCTCACAGTGCCACACCCAAACTCCATTTTGAATAGGACCCCATCTCAAATCCAGTCCCAAAAGCTTTACTCCAATCGCATCAGCATAGTCAACTCTACTTTGAGAAGGCCTTTTGAGTGTCGTAGTTTGAGTACCTTCTAACCTGAGGGGTTCGTCTTATAGCACTGTATCTGACAATATTCTGGTGCTCTTCATCACGTGTCAATATTCAATACTCTGGTGCTAACAGTGTTCCACTGATAGTCATAAGGTTTTTAGGGCCTAAAAATTCAGAAGTAATCCATCTCTCCTTCTTCCTAGTCTGTCTTAGTCTAGAAGCTCAGCTGAAACCTGTCCATTGTGGGTGACCTTGGTGGTGTTTAAAATACCAGTGACATAGCTTCTAGAATTATAGCAACACACAAGTCACCACAGTACTGCAAACTGACAGAGGAGTGCTGGTCCTAGGGACTGTGAGCAGAAATGGATTGGTATTGTCCATTCTGAATCCGAAAATCATATGATTTATTATGTCAGATTGTCAAATTGTAAGTGTCACAGTCAGCATTAAAAAGAGCATTTCAAGATCTATCTTAAAGTACAACGTTGTTTGTGATAGGATAATATCCATACATCTAATAAGGAAGACTGGACTCCTGGTGTGGTGCTGAAGGATAAGCACAGGACTACGGACCACAAGGTCAGCTGTTCCTAGAAACCCTACATAGGGCCCCTATGAGTCAGAACTGACTTGACGATTCTTAAACACAAGAAGGAAGACCAGTTAATACCACTATTATTCAGATTTACCCACCAGCCACTAAAGCTAGTGGTGACGAAATTGAATAATTGATGTGGCGCTGAAGGATAAGCACTGGACTGCTAACTTCAAAATTAGCAGTTCAAACCCACCAGCTGCTCCCTGTAAACCCTCTACAAGGTCACTATGAGTCAGAACTGACTTCACAGCACTTAACATAACCACCAACTTCTTCATTTTTAAATCGATTAAACATGCAATCACGATGCATTGAGAATTACTGGTGATTGGAATGTGAAAGGCAGAAACAAAAAGGAAGGATCAGTAATTGGAAAATATGGCCTTGGTGATAGACTCAATGCTGGAGATCACAAGATAGAATTTTTAGGACCAATAACTTACTATTGCAAATACCTTTCTCCAACAACATAAATGGCAACTATACATATGGAACTCACCAGACAGAATACACAGGAATCAAAATGACTATATCTGTGAGAAGAAATGATGGAGAAGCTCATGATCAGCCAAAACATGGCTCAATTGCTCATATGCAAGTTCAGACTGAAATTGAAGAACAGTAAAACAACTCCATGAGAGCCAAAATAGAACCTTGAGAATATCTCATCAGAATTTAGAGACCAAATTAAGAAGAGATTTAATGCATTAGACACTAATGACCAAAGACCAGAAGAGCTGGGGGATGATATCAAGAACATCATCCATGAAGAAAGCAAAAGGTCATTAAAAAGACAGAAAACAAGAAAAGACCAAAATGGATGTCAGATGAGACTCTGAAACTTGCTCCTGAACATGGAGATGCTTGGATCCACTATAAAACTCATGGAAGCAGCAGTCAAGAAATTCAACAACATATTGCATTAAGCAAATCTGCTGCAAAAGACCTCTTAAAGTGTTCAAGAGCAAAGATGTCAGTTTGAGGACTAAGGTGCACCCGACCCAAGTCATGGTATTTTAACTCTGCATGTGAAAGTTGGACAATGAATAACGAAGATGTATTAGGATCAATGCATGTGAATTATAGTATTGAAGAAGAGTTCTGAAGAACACCTGAAGCAAGAAGAAGTGGAAGGAACGCTTAAAGATAATTCTAAGGTCCTGAACTTAGATGTTGTCGTTAAGGGCCATCAAGTCAATTCCAACCCATGGCGACCCTGTATAAGGGTTTCCTGAAATAAGTGGTTGTGTAGCAAGACATGGAACAAATTTATTCGTTAAGTCCCAGGAAATCCAAGGTGATGACAGACATCAGGTAACAACTAGAGATGTAAGTCTACAGAATGGAAGAGAGTAAAGGAGTACAGGAAATCCAGGTTAGCCCATTAACCCCTAGCATTAACCCAGGCCAGCATGAGTCTACCAGAAACCCTCATAACCAGCCACCCTACACTCAGGAGCCCGGTGGTCCAAACACATAGAAATCAGCTTCATTAAGCACCTCCACAAACTGTTTCTGGATTGAATGTCCTGAATAAACAAGACCAGAAGTTATTTCTTTGAAAAGTTTTAGGAAATTGACCATTAACAAATCTAACATAAGAGAAGATACAAATAACACGAATAAGAAATGATATGGGTGATTTCACAACTGAACCAATGGAAATAAAAAGGATAGTACACGATACTACGTAGAATTGTACTCCAACAAATTTGAAGAATCTAGAAGGACTAGACAAATTTCTAGAAACACATGACCCACGAAAACTAACAAAGACTGATGTAGAAAGCTACAACAGGCCTATAACAAGAGAAGAAATTGATCAAATCATTAAAAACTCCCAATTAAAAGAAGTCCAGGTCCAGATGACTTTATTGGTGGATTCTACCAAAGACTCAGAGAGGAGCTGACACCAATTACACTCAAACTATTGAAAATACAAAACAGAATAGGTAACTCTCAATTCATTTTAGGAAGTGAGCACCACCCAAATACCAACAACAAACAAAGACATTTCTATCCCTCATGAACATAGTTTTTAAAAAATTATCTCAAAAAATAACAAGAAGGAACACAAGAACTACCTAGTGACAAGAGCCAGAAGATTCGAGTCTACATGACCTTGCAGGTACTACAATCTCCCTCATGAATGTATGTTGGTCTGGAAACCAAGACATATTTTTATTGTCAGTGAAACATATTAACATAAGAAGATGCAAATGAGTCCTAATGAATACAACTGGAAGATTTTCTAAAATCATTTGCGGTCTTTATATATAATGCGCCAGACTCCAAGGCTGTTTAACTGCAAGGAGCGGAAAACCTCATCTCTCTCACGCGGAGGGCCTGGTGGATTCGAGCTGCTGACCACAGGGCTTGCAGCCAGATTTTTAACACCTACACTACCAGGCTTTCCACCTTCAAGATGGCGGATCGGGCAGAAGTGTAGTGAGGAGCTCGGTCAACAACACGGAATACTGGGCCAAGAGGGCTCATGAGATGGTATTGGAACTCTGGAACAAATATAAAGGTATGTTTGGAGGATAGGAGGGTTTATAGCTGGGGAATTTGCAGGAGAATCCAGAAATCCATTATTTTCTGGACCAAGACACTCAGCTGTTCCAGGAGCCGCCATCTTGGGAGAACATATCTTGATTGTAGCAGGATTGATAGGATTAGGAGAAAACATCATGATTGTATCTTGATTATATCAGGATTGTATCAAGATTGACATCGAAATTTAAAGAGACAGTATAGACATAAAACCAAATAGCCACCACGCATCTGTATGTCGTGCTGTGGTGGCTTGAGTTGCTGTGATTCTGAGGGTTCTGCCACCGGTATTTTAAATAACCAGCAGGGTC
>NW_006408614.1:3797977-3806066 GCF_000296735.1 Chrysochloris asiatica | reverse complement strand
GGTAGTGAGGTTGGCCCAGGATCGGACATTGTTTCGTTCTGCTGTGCATGGGGTTGCTATGAGTCGGTTCCGACTCGATGGCACCTGACAACAACAATATATAAAGTGTAACTCCAAGTTTCTCTATAAACTCAAATAGAGCCAAAGAGTTCATTCTTTCCCAAAGTGAAAATCAGTCAGCATGACAATCCAAGAATGCACAGATAGAGAAGAGGCAGCCTAGATTTCAGCACAGCGTACAGGACTGTTCCTGACCCTCCCAGGGTTGGGACGGAGCCATCCTTCACCTAGAAGGGGCAACAGCCATCTACACGGTGCTATCACTTAGATCAACTGCAACTAGCACCTCACACTCACCAGAACCAAGAGGAGGAAATGTCCACTTCTGCCCTGTTTGATGTGGATTTGCTTTTTCCTTCCCTTCCTTTATAAATTCATACCCTGTGTACAGGGTTACTAAGGAGCTCTGGTAGCATAGTGGTTATGAATCCGGCTGTGAACCGCAAGGTCAGCAGTTTAAAACTACCAGCTGTTCCATGGGAGAAAGATGAGGCTTTCTGCTCCCATAAAGACGTACAGCCTCGAAAGCCCTGTACAGGGTCGCTATGAGTCGGAACCGACTCCACGGCACTTAACAACAACAACAACACAGGGTCACTATGAGTCGGAATCAACTTAGCAGCACATAACAACAATAACAATTTCAAAACTAAGGGGCACACAGAAACAGTGTCCATAGGCCAACAATTCCAATGAAATCCTAAATAAAAATGTCCGCAAGCATTTCCATCAGGCTGGCTAACCCAAACTCCAAAAAGGAACCATTTCAGTTTTCCTACTTACTGATAAGGGGAAACCTTTCTTGAGCACAAACGTTATCTTTGAAGACAGCTACTTTAAACCTAATAAAAAGAGTGCATCGTCATCACTCTGAAAAAGGCAGCAAAAAAAAAAAACCCCGCGGCATTCCCCTTTGCAGGAGACTCTGTACAGTGGAGCTTTCCCAGGGGATTTATGGGGTACCTATGAGCATGGGCACCTTCTGCTGGAAGAGCGTGAAGACCAGTGTCGGGTGGAAACTGGGAGCCGGGAGATGCTGCCTGGCCTCTGCCTCTACCTGAGCTTCTGACTCAGGGTGAGCACACATCAAGGAGTCTAGCCAGGAGCGGCGGTTCAGTTCTTGGCTCCTCTGATGGGGCTTAAGTGACAGTACTCACTTGCCACACATGTTTTAACAAACTTTCAAATCCCTTCATGGCACACTTAGGGCAGAGTATAATACACTGTTCAGGAAATACCTGGGAGCCAAGAAAAGCAATTGATATTTCCACAGGGAGTTTTTGACAAGGCTTGCCAATAAGCCTCTTTCCTTATAAACTAGGACTTCAGACAGGCACTATCACTTTAGGGAAACATTATAGACATTCTCAAAGGCGTATGCATTATTGGGATCTTTGTTTACCTACGGTGCTTCATCCATAAGTACCTTTTATTGAGTTAACAGGAAGAAACTACCTCCATTCTCTGGTTACTCAGACAAAAAACCCTAGCTCTTCACTAATCTTTCTCTCTCGTTTGCACACATGAAAGTATGCACGCGTGCGTGCGCACACGCACACACACACACACCATCTCTCAGTTAATCCCACCAATTCTACCTTTGTTATCACCATTGCTACATGCTGGGTCCAGTCATAGTTATGCCTCACCTAGCTACAGGTTTTTGTTTAGTTAAGTGTTGTCGAGTCAGTTCCGACCCATAGCGACTCTGTATAGGGTTTCTGAGGGGACGCTGGTGAGTGTGAACAGCCGACCTTGTGATTCAAAATGACCTTGTGGTCCGGTGCATTATGCCACAGTGCCACACCAGGACTCCCAGGTTGTTGTTGTTAAGTGCCATCGAGTCAGTTCCGACTCATAGAGACCCAGTATAGGGTTTCTGAGGAGTTGAGGTTGAACTGTCGAACTTAAGGTTTAAATCAATCTTTTGGTCCTATGCTTACCCAACAGCGCCATAGTGCCTGCCGTCAAATCAGTTCTGACTCATAGTGATCCTATACAGGGTTTCTGAGGCGTGGTTGGCAAGTTTGAAACACTAACCTTATGGTTGCAGTCCAGTGCTTATTCTACAGTGCCACACCAGGACTTTGAAGACTCCTACTGTTCCCTCCCATACTCTGTCCCCTCCTCCCTTCAGTTTAGTCCTAACACCAGAGTCAAGAGTGATCGTATTAAACATAATTCAGACTCTATTCAAACGCCTTCAAGACTTTGTACCTCAGTCAGAGCTAAAATTACAATCCTTACTCTAATGCATGGGACTTAATCCACTCCCGCAGCATCTACAATCCCTCTGGATTTTGTTCCTTCCATTCTGTACCTCAGCCTCATTGCTATTCCTTGAACACATAGGCCCAAGCTTCCAAAAGGGCAGCTCCTCAGTTCCTTTGATTCTCACTCAAAATCACCTTCTTAGTGAGATCTCCTTTAGCCACCTGCTTTAAAATCTCTAGCCCATCTTCCAAAATAACTTTTGTCCACTTATCAGCACTTATCATTGTTGTACATAATAATACAATATTTTAAGAAGCTGACAGGGATGTGGAGGGGGGCTTGCTGTTATATACACATAACTTAATATAATACATAAGGTGTATTCTTTCACCATACTTATTCAACCTATATGCTGAGCAAATAATTCAAGAAGCCGGGCTATGTGAAAAAAAACATGGCATCAGGTTTGGAGGAAGACTCATTATCAACCTGCAATATGCAGATGATACAACCTTGCTTGCTGAAAGGGAAGAGGACTTAAAATACTTACAGATTAAGATCAAAGAGCACAGCCTTCAGTATAGATTGCATCTCAATGTAAAGAAACAAAAATCCTCACCAATGGATCAATAAGCAACATTCTTACCAACAGAGAAAAGATGGAAGTTGTCAAGGACTTCATTCTTCTTGAATCAACCATCAACACTCATGGAAGCAGCAGTCAAGAAATCACACAACATATTGCATTAGGCAAATCTGATGCACAAGACCTTTTTACAGGGTTGAAGAGTAAAGATGTCAGCTTGAGAACTAAGGTGCGCCTGACCCAAGTCATGGTATTTCCAATAACCTCATATGCATGACAAAGCTGGACAGTGAATAAGGAAGATCGTAGAAGAATTGATGCATTTGAGTTATGGTAAATATTGAAAGTGCCATGGGCTGCCAAAAGAACCAACAGATCCATTTTGGAAGAAGTACAGCCAGAGTGCTCCTTGGAGGCCAGGATGGCTAAACTTGGTCTCTCATACTTTGGACATATTGTCAGGAGGGACCAGTCACTGGAAAAGGATATCATGTTTGTTAAGGTGGAGGGTCAGAGAAAAAGAGGAAGATCCTCAATGAGATGGATTGGCAAAATGGCAGCATCAATGGCTCAAGTGTGGTAACAATTGTGAAATTGGCCCAGGACCAGGCAGTGTTTCATTCTGTTGTGCATAGGGTCACTATGAGTCGGTACTGACTCGATGGCACCTAACAACAACAAGGGCTCAATAATTATATGCTGAATAAATGAATACTTATTTATGTCATGGAGTCAAATGAAAACAACTTGTTCAATGAATGTACTGAAGGATTCCCCACCTTCTCCCCGACCCTCCAAGATGACACCGCTGTGCATATATACAATAGTGGCTACAACTATCAACATTCTATATGTTCAACTTCCAAGAGTCACTTGTACCCCTTCAAATGAACAACATAAGGCCATTTACTTACAAAATGGCTTGGTCCATGGAACCCATCTTTGAACACAATGCTCAAAAGTGCATATTAGCTGAGGTGATAACCTCTGGCCCTGGAAAGTGGCCAACAGCACAGACAACTGCTGGTGAGAGTGTCCAGTGTAAATCACAGGGAAGCCACAAACTTGGTGGAGCTCTTTGTGAGTTACAAATTCTCACCTGCACGTCCTCACTGGAACTTTACAACAATTTGCAAGCAGGTAGAGCATTTATTATCCCTTTTTATAACTGAAAAAAAATCAAGAACTTGAGAAGCTAAGTAACCTGAACAAGGTGACATAGCAACTAAGAAGTAGAGCCCTAAACAGACTCTATGCAGGAGCTCCAAAAAATTTGTGAAAAAATTCCATTAATCTCTTCATTCCATTTTCCATGAATATTTTGAAGCACACTTGTATGCTAAGTCAAACAAATCTCAGTAAATTTCAAAAACTTGATCTTTCACAGAGTAAGCACTCTCAACACAACACAAATAAACTATGTTGTCATTGGTGTTGTTAGGTGTCATTGAGTCAGCACCAACTCATAGCGACCTTATGCACAACAGAATGAAACAAGGCTTGGTCCTGGGTCAACCTCACAGTTGTTGCTGCCACTGTGCCAGTCCATCTCATTGGAGGTCTTCTTCTTTTTCTCTGATCCCCCACTTTACCAAACATGGTACCTTCTCTAGAGACTTCTCCCTCCTGATAAAATGTCCAAAGTAGGAGAGATGAAGATGGCCATCCTGGTTCCCAAGGAGCACTCTGGCTGTGCTTCTTCCAACACAGATCTGTTTGTTCTTTTGGCAATCCATTGTTTTAATATTCTCCTCCAATACCAAAATTCAAATGCATCAATTCTTCTACAGTCTCCAATACTCACTGTTCAACATTCATATGCATATGAGGTTACTGAAAATACCATGGCTCGGGTCAGATGCACCATAGTCTTCAAACTGACACCTTTGCTCTTGAACACTTTAAAAGAGGTCTTGTACAGCAGATATGCCTAAAGCAATATTTCATTTGATTTCTTAACTGCTACTTCCATGAGTCAGTTTGAACAGCAAGGTCAGAAGTTCAAGCTCACCAGCCGCTCCTAGGAAACCCTATACAGGGTCACTATGAGTCAGAATTGACTCAAGGATACTTAAAAACAACAACTTTCATGAGAGTTGATGGTTGATCCCAGCAAAATGAAGGCTTTGACAACTTCAATCTTTTCTACATTTATAATGATGCTGTTTATAGGTCTCGTGATAAGGATTTTTCTTTTCGAACACTGAGGAGCAACCCATAACAAAGGCTGTGGTCTTAAATCTTCATCAGTAAATATTTTAAGTCCTCTTCACTTTCAGTAAGCAAGGTTGTATCATGTACATACTGCAAGTTGTTAATGAGTCTTCCTCTAATCCTGATGCCACAGTTTTCTTCATATAATCCATGTTCTTGGATTATTTACTCAGCAAACAGACTGAGTAAGTATAGTGAAAGAACACAAAACTGGCGCACACCTTTCCTAGTTTTAAACCATTTGGTGTTCCTTTACTCTGTTTGAACAACTAACTGACTCTTGGTCTATGTACAGGTTTCTCATGAGTACAATTAAGTGTTCTGGAATACTCATACTTCGCAATGTTGTCCATAGTTTGTCATGATCCACACAAGAGAAAGCTTTTGTGTAGTCAATAAAGCAGAGGTACATACATCCATTTAAGCACTATAAACTCACATAACTGCTGAAAATGTCCAAGAAAACTGAATTAAAGATCTCAACACATGTCCAAAAACAGAAAAAAGTGACTGAGACAAATAAGCTGGAAGCAGACACAGACTTTCCAGTAGAAGAACAGGCTCTGGATCTGCCTGAGAAGGAATTCAGAAGAATAATATGGAAACAAATTTAAATGCTCTGAAAAGGGGTGGAGGAAAATAAGGAAGAAGTCAGGAAAGTGCTATAGGAGCAATCAATAAGATAGATACGGCATTGGAAACAATCCAAAACCTGAAATAATAAGTCTAGATGATTAATAATAAATAATAACATATCAGAAATGGACAATACACTGAAAGGGCAAAGGAGTAGAATGGAAGAGATGGAATCTAGAACCAGCGAGCTGGAAGACAAATCTCTCAAAACTGCTAAGATAGAAGAGCAAGCAGAAAAAACATTAAAATATCTTAAGAGAGTCTAAGATTCATGCTGGATAACATGAAGAGGAATAACTTAAGAATTATTGGCATTCCAGAACAGTAAGAATCACAGAAGAGATAGTTGAAGAACATCTGAAAGAAAATTTTCCTAACATGTTGAAGGACAAGAAGATAAACATTCAAGAAGGTGAAAGAACCCCAGGAAGGATAGACTCCAAAAGAAAATCACCAAGACATATCAAAATCAAGCTCTCCAAATTGAAAGCCAAGGAGAGAATCCTAAAAGCAGGCAGGGAAAAGAGAAATGTTATCTACAAAGGCAAGCAAATCAGATTAAGTTCTGACTTCTCAGCAGAAACCATGCAGGCAAGAAGACAATGGGGAGACATATATAAAACCCTAAAAGAAAAAAAACTACCAACCAAGAAACATCTATCCAGCAAAACTGTCAATCAAATACAATGTTGCAATCAAAACATTCCAGGATAAACACAAGCTAATAGATTTTGTTAAAGCCCATCCAGTGCTTTAAAACATCCTAAAAGAGTTCTTTGGCATGAAACCCAGCAAGAACAGACAACAACCAGAGAATGACAGATGTGACAATACAACCTGGAACTCAGTCGACGGATAGCAGAGTTCAGAATGGAACAAAATTACAGCAATGAATTCAGAGAATCTGTGAGGCCAACCAAAGATCAAAATATTAACAATGTCAAAGAAGGGGAAAATATAGGAACAGAGATCCAGGTGGTGAGTAGGTCAAGTAGATGGCAGGTTACAACAGACTTTCTTAAATGCAGGGGAAACTTAACAGACTATAGGGTAACCCCAAATAAAATTAATACTTCACAACTTACCATGAAAATGAAGATCCAAGCAGAACAAGGCAACATTAAAACAAAGAAGAAACCAACAAGAAATAGCACAAAAAACATGAACGCAACACAAAAAGGTATGTAGAACAAAGGAATAAACAGCACCATAAAAAGATTAACATAATGACAGCAGTTAATCCATACCTATCAATAATTATACTGAATGTCAACGGACTAAATGCACCAGTGAAGAGACAATGAGTGGCTGAATGGATGAGAAAACAAGACCCTTCAATATGCTGCCTGCAAGAGACACACCTTATACACGAAGACAAAAACACACTAAAAGTTAAACGATGGGAAAAAACATACCAAGCTAACAGCAATAAAAAACAAGCAGGAGTGGCAATACTAATCTCTGATAAAATAAACTTTAAGGCAAAAACCAGCATAAGAGATAAAGAAGGATACTATCTCATGATCCAAGGGTCAACTGAGCAAGATGACATAACCATAATTAACATCTACGCTCCAAATGAAAGAGCACCAAGATATACAAAGCAAACCCTACTAGAATTGAAGAAAGAAATAGATAAATCTACAATTATAATGGGGGGTTTTAATACGCCACTTTCCAAAAGGGATAGAACAAACAGAAAGAAACTTGACAAAGTTACAGAGGAACTAAACAGCACAATCAACCAACATGACCTCAAAGACATGTACAGAGCATTCAACCCAACAACAACACAATATACATTCATTTCCAATGCACATGGAACATTCTCCAGAATTGACCATGTGTTAGGTCACAAAGCAAGCCTCCATATATTTGCACACCATCAAAATACTACAAAGAATCTCTTCAGGCCACAATGCCATAAAATTCGAAATCAACAATAAGACCAAGGAAATAAAGTTTAATACATGGAAACTGAATAACACCTGCTGAAGAGCGACTGGATAATAGAAGAAATTAAATATGAATTCACAAAGTGGCTAGAAACAAACGAGAATGAAAACACAACATACCAAAATATTTGGGACACGGCAAAAGTGGTGCTGAGAGAACAATTTATTGCAATAAATGCGCACTTCCAAAAAGAAGAAAGAATCAAAATTAACACATTAACACGTCTCCAGCAACTAGAAACAGACCAACAAAAGGAACCTACAGTCACCAAGAGAAAAGAAATAGTAAAGATCAGAGCAGAAATAAATGAGATGGAAAACAGAAAAACTATAGAAAGAATCAACAGGGCAAGAAGCTGGTTCTTTGAAAGGATTAATAAACTTGATAAACCATTGGCAAACCTAACAAAAGAAAAGAGGGAGA